>NW_019384963.1:181423-204241 GCF_000671375.1 Centruroides sculpturatus | reverse complement strand
CAGTACGATTTTATAAACAAGACACAGTCTTGTTGAAAATTAATATTTTAAGGTAATATTTATTTTGTATAACAACTTTTGTTAGACATTTAATAAAATAAATTTCATTTTTTTAAATTTATAAACAAACTGTTCAAATTTTTCTAGAAAAACTAAAATTTATTGTTGTATATTAAATATTTTTTATTAATAAAAATTTAAGATTTGTGTTAGTTTTTCACATTATTTAGTTTTGTTTTATTTGTTGTTTTGTATTTTTTGTGTGCTCTATTTCTTATGGGAGAGGAAGGGGGCCCGGTAAGAAGAAAATGTCTAGGGCCCCAAAGTGAGTTAATCTGGCCCTGATCATAATTATAAACAAAGTTACATTTCTAGAATCAGTGCAAACTGTAAACCGACAGTACTACACCGTTAGATCAGCATTAGTTTGAAGTTTGTTTTTATGCTAATACAAGAAGCTTCCTATAAAGCGTAAAGCATTATATTTTTCATAAACAAAATTACTTTGTTTCATGCTATACAACTCTTAGAAAATATTTTCTGGGAGCTATATAGCATCGAAGCCAGATTCTTCAGAAACGCAGATTGACACCTTTGTTACTTGGGCTATCTGGCCGTCGCAATCTTCTCCTTTTTTAAAACTCTTATTTATTTTTTGTAGCATTAAGATGGCCTTTTTGTAAAAAAAAACCATCTTAATGCTAGAGTCATCTATGTTCACAATGGAGTGGCCGGGGTGAGGAAGGGCCAAGACATAGGGCCGCCACAAGCGTGCAGGATGTGCAATATGTACCGCAAGCATGCACCGACCTCAATGAGGCACCAAAAGACATTCTTTTTAGTACCCGATTTGAATTATGAAATGATAAAAATGATACCAACATTACGTTGTTAATGCTTGTATTATATATTTATATGGATTAATATATTGTTGTACTATAAAGCATGAACGCAGTGGCCTGATGGCGAATTTCCGTCCGGCGAGAGATAAACTTGTACGAACTAGTATATAACAATTTGTTATATACTAGTTATGTATACACGTTTATATTAACAATCATGATGGCAGCCTACAACTCTGAGCGACCCGGTAGCGAATTCTCATGGGTCGAATAAACCCCAAAAAATTTTCGGGGTCGTCCGTCCAGATATGTCCGTCCAGATGAGCTACGTCGGGCGGGACCCGACGTAGCTCATCTGGACGGACATTGTGGGCCTGGTCAATTCCTAATGAGCTTACTAAAAATTCCTTCTTCGTGCCCACAGGGCGGAGAGTTAAAATATAAAAGAAAATATATAACAATGGTACCAGACGTTAATTGCATCCAAATTCAATTAAGTTTTGATATTGATCAAAAAATAAAAATTCAAAGTATATTTGAAATAATAAAGGAACGAAATTTTTTTTACGTATGTATATATTTCCTCTACCTTATTGTTATTATAACTTTTTTGCTTGGAAAACATTGATTTGTCACCAATTTCTTTTACGCAGGACTTTCAAGACTTGGCCTAACCTGTAATATGTAAAATGCTTTTTCCCCTTCATCAAATAATGATAAAGATGAGAGCTACTAAGCTCCAGTCATAACACGAAAGCCCAAATCTGTAGTTATTTAGATTATGTGCTAATCCGACACTGCCTATCATCAGTAGTGATCGCTTCGTGTTATTAAATAACAATACAGTAATTGTAATAACTAGATCATTCAATAAGACGCCGTAATTCTGTTTCGTTCATCCAATTATTATTCAGGTAACGTTGTGTGAAAATTTTATTATTCTCTTTTTTCTACACTTAAAAATTTGAAAATGAAATAAATCAAACCGGTAATGGCGTCACTTTAGCTCCCATTTCGTTATCAAAATAGTAGAAAATACTGTTATTGTGTGTCAATAATATAAATGTTAACCAATTAATTAGTTAAACCATTATATTATTTTTTTTATTCAAAACGTAAAAAGAAACAATGGGTTTATAATGTTTTGGCATAAAAATTATGGAGTAACTTAGTATTGAAAGTAATTATTACTTCCAATTATTATTAATACTTGTGCATTTAAGATGTTTTCGGATTATTAAGAAATACTGTGAGTCTTGAAATAATCGTTGGTTAAAACGAAATTCTGAATATTTTATCTACTTTAAGTTTAGCAGAGTCTTGTTTAATAAATCCACGGCGAATACAAAGTGATTTTTCGTATCGCCGATGAAGGATTACCCAATAGGCGCGTGTCTAGGGCCTCGTCATCTAGAGAGGTTTTAAAAATTACGTAGCAAAAAAAATAATATACCTCTAAACATTTAGATGACGTTTAAAAAATGTATATTTTAAAGAAGAACTTATTATTATTATTAAGTATTTTATTGTCTTTTTAATATAAAAACAAACTTTTACATAAAGGGCCTTATAATAAAATTGCGCCTAGATAGAAAGTCCTCCCAGGAAACACTCTTTGCAGATCGGCTTTGTGTTGTGTTTTCTTATTCCATCAAACCAATCCAATCCCATTTATTGACAATATGTTGCATTATAAATACAATTTCTGAGAATTCTATTGGAATTTCTATCATGTTCTCGTCTTGAATGTAAAGAATTTTCGTTTAATAAAGATTTAAATTAGTAAAACAACATTAAATAAATTTTACATTCTTTTGTACATAAATTACAAGGCTCTATTTTGTTTATTTTACAAGCAATGAAATTAGTCTTATAGCAGAAAAATTCATGTAAAACAAATACAGATTTAGAATTTATAAATATAGACTTAACGTTCATATCTGTAAGCTTGCTAAATAACCGGTTTTAGTTCTGAATCGTGTGATGCATGACGAAGTCAGGAATTTTTGCAACTCGCAATTCTGCATATCTGTTGGCTGATTCCTCGAGAAGATAGATAAATTAGCAACATACACTATCAATTTGTCAGTTTTAGCAGCTGAAACAATTGAAGTTGTATAGCATTACTCGGAATAGTTGTTATATATATCAATAGAGAACCCTTGTATAACGCAGTACTTATACGATGCTTCAAGATAAGTTCGTATAAATCCAGGGTCGGATGCAATAGGTGAATTTTTTTTTTTTTTTTTTTTTGCGGGACCCCTCAAACTCTAAATAACAAAATTAATTAACACTTTAAAATCTATATTTCAATATGTATATTAAATATTTATTTAAAACAAAATCCAATTATAAAAATTAAAAGTCATGAATCATAAGATAGACAAATTTCTACATTAAAAAACCTGTACCAAATATAAATACAACTACATTTTATTGAATATAAACCTATAAAGAGATATTTTATATGTTCCGAAGTTTTTGTTCTGTAAAATCTAAAACAGTATCAAAATCCAACTGGCTTGCTTCTTGACTCTCAATCGACATGATCGACACGAACTTTTTAAGAAAAAAATTTGTTGTTATATTTTTAATAATATACCTAGCTATTTATTTTTTATAACATGTACTATTTTTAAATATATAAATTTTGATGTGCTGCGAGGCCCCTTCAAGCGCGGGGCCCGATTGGCGCAAATTGCTCCAATTGCCTCAAATCCGGCCCTGTATAAATCATCTGTTTATCTTATTCTAGTAAATGTTCTTTTAGTTACTACAACATACTTGATCAAATTAGATTATGCATTTTCCTTTCCTACCCTTTTCATGGTCAATTTAAAGCCAAATGCATAACAATTCTGACTGGTCGAAATCGTATAACCTGGTGACAAGCGCACACAATTTTTATAATTGTATATTAGTGATTAGAAAAAGTTACAGTGATGGCAACAAAATCGCAAACAAAGGGAAGAAACCAACACCAAAAAGAAAATTTATAAGTATTTCTTTAGAAGAAAATATCAACATTTTGGATCAACAATTCCTACGATCAAACAAAATAAACAAAAATAAGAGAAAGTGTTTGTGCTGAGTTGACTTAAGTGAAAAGTGTGTTACTTCGGACATGTTGCCCGAAAAGCACATCCTCCAGAATTAATAAAGGCTGTACATCTAACTTTGTTGTGTGTTCCTATGTGCTTCGTTCTCTCCAATCTTCTGCTACTCCTAACAATTAAGTCGAGAACAAGAGGCAGTCAAGTACAAATGTGTTACATGTGTACGCGATGAAGAAAATGGAAAAGTATCTAATGATCTGGATTGAAAACTGTACCCAGAAAAATTTCCTTTGGATGGAAATGTAATAAAACAAAAACGCTATTAAAATTTACACACATTCGAAAGAACTTAGACAAGATATCTAAAGAACACACTGTACTGTACATGAATTTTGTGCTGGTAAAGAGTGATTTGAAAATTTTTATTTGAAAAAAATAACCGTTTTGCAACATCAATCCATTTTTTATATTTAATTTGAATCTCGCATAACGTGACATTTTTGTGGAACCGAACTATCCCGTTATAGGAGAGTTATCTGTATTTGTGATATTGTGAATGCAGTACATCCTCAATTTTGGAAATATAGAGCGATTAAAAAGAAAAGGTTCTTTGAGACGGGCTTAAACGAAAAGAAGGGATGTATAGTAGAGCGTCGATTATCCGAAAGTCATATATCCGAAAGAATTCCAGTCGGCAAATTTAAATTTTCGCCAGTGCTGTGGCGCTGCAATCTTTGGCTATGTCTTGGGCTACTCAAATATTTTACGTTTTTGATAATAAATTAACTTCTGAAGTATAATTTTTATTGTTTTTATATTTTTCAATATATTTATTTTGTTTGTACAAAATAAAAAAATAATTTTTAACGATACAATAGTCTTCGTTAGGCTTAACATCGACGAAAATTCAACGCGAAGCGACACGCAACGGAGAAAAATTTCAAAATGGGATAGGTTAATATATTTTTTCGTACATAAAACGATATTTCGGATAACCATTTTTTTTCCGCGAACAACCCGTCCCCAATTGATTCGTATAATCGACGCTCTACTGTATAAGAAACTGGAATCGCGTGCAGCGGTGTAAATGATGGACACGGAGGCGCAGATTGACATGATAATTTTATATTTTAATTTTTTTCGCCTTATTTCAAAGTGAAAGATTCAATGGTATAAGTCAGGGAGATCCAATCTAACATGAGTGACGTTGAGTAGGTCTCAAAACGTTCGTGTTGCTACTAACACGTGTTTTCTTCACGTGTCTAACACCTAAATAGGTGCTAATTTCATATAGAAAGTTCTCTCCAGAGGCTAATTTCAGATCTCTTCAAGGCAATGGAAATTACCATCGCCTTGGCAGATCGTTCATGTGTTGCATGGCTTGTATTAATGGGAATAAGGCAAAACTCTTTAGAAAAAGAATTATTTAACTTTTAAAAATTTCAATCTGTCTGAAATATAAATATCATTTTTAAAAACTTTTAAGCTCTCATAATAAATCTATTCATCAGTAAAAACGAGATATTGAAAATACGCATTTCAGAATAATTAATTCTTCAAACGAAATTTAAATTTCGAAAAATTTATAAATTACCAATTAAAAATCTCAATTTTTACGTAAACATTCATAAATGAGGTTTGTACAAGTCAATAAATTAGACTTTTAATTAAAACTTTCATTATTGTAGATTTAATTATGTTAAGAATTCGGATCCAAAGTACTTTGTAGATTAAGAATAATCATCTTAAAAGAAGCGTAATTCGTCATTAAATGAGCCTTTCGTAATTAGTAAATTTTTTTTACTAAAGCAATTATTGTAGACTTAATTAAAAGTCTAGATAAAATGGGTTTCAATTATCTTTATCCATGAAAAACTGAAATACGTTAGCAAATAAGATTCAAAAAATATAAATTTCAACATTCAACACTTTAATTACATATTTCTATGACTTTTACGAGAATCTTTGTTTTATTTTGCACCGAAGACAATATAATTTTATGGATTAACAACAACAATAATGATATAATATCCAGAATTATTATACATGATGATTATACAATTTAATCAAACAAAGAATCGTCTACGATGAGTCATTTTTAATATTTTTTACGAGAAGATTGCAAGTATTTTGCAATAACATTATCAGGAAAGCTGTGTCATATGAATAAATTGCAGTAGAAAAAATATATATATATACTGTATATATTTTCTACTATATAATCTTGTAAACAATACGTTTCGTTTCTGTAATCTTATCAAAATAATTAAATGTCATCTAAATTACACAATCAACTTTGATTTATTGGTACGATGATTCAATACTGGGCATTAATTAGTTCATTTTGAAGATGGAATTTTTTAAAGAATTACAAATTTACAGCTTTAAAAATAAATTTAAGGCTGTCTTAATTAAATAAATTAAAAATATTCGAAATTTTATAATTTATCAATTAAATTCTTTACAAATTACTGACTAATTTAGTGTCTACGTGATGCGTTGCTGTTATTATTTTGTTTTTGTAACTATAATTATTTTAATTAATAATTATAGTTACAAAAAAAAAATAAAATCGAAATAAAAATAAATATGGTTAATAATGAAATATCAATCAATTATAAGGTCACAATGATAATTATATTCTATCTAAATATTAAAATTATCACAACTGTGGTAAATTTTACGACTGGATCTCTAAGAGCTGAATCTCAATTTTATATTTAAAGAAATCTCCCCAATAATGGTCAGTATAAGTAGACTTGAATAAATTATTCCAGGGTGGTCTGCTGCACTACTCTAGTGACGTCCATGATTGAAAACATGAATTCTGGAATTCGATAATGCCGAATGGTGCACACCCAAATTCAAAGATCGACAAATTCACAGTTAAGTTCTCGTCGTTGCAACAATGTAATCTTAAGTTCATATTTATCATTATATAGGATGATCATAGAAGTATTTAGAGTTTTCCATTGAAAAAACTATTGGAAAAATCTCAATTTGGCATACACACTGTCCTGAATATGCGAGTTCAATCTTCGGACAAAAATGTAGCCGCCAGGGCTAAATTTAGTATTGTGGTCCCCCTTAACACCAGTAAATTGTATACAAATCTAAGAAGGTTGACCATCGAATTTCTTCCAAAAAGCAAAAATAATTACATATTCAAAATGTCCACCTAATGATGAAAATGAAGAAAAATCAGGCATTTTCATCTATGCATGGATAACTTAAACATTATGAATCAAGCCCGAAACATAATTAAGCTATATATAACATTAATATGTAATTAAAATAAATTATTTTTATGCATAAATTATCATGAAATATTGTAAAATAGCTTTGCAAATGTTACATTATTGTATATTTCCGTCATTAATGTGACCTTTAATCTGTCCTTTCGTTTCCGTGATGGATAGTTAGTTTTTACTGCTAGTAATCTAGACGATAATAATTATATTCGTTTATTACACAATTAAATAATGATTAATTCTACTATGATGGTTCGTTGTAATGCTTCGTATATCGCCACTACTCTAGAATACTAAACATTTAATATCCTAAGTAGAATGGTAGTATTTTCCATATGAACGATAAAATTCTAGAATAATTTGTTTTGATTTGATTGAATTCTATAAGAATGGCTCTTTTCCATTCTACGAACAAATTTATCATAAAATCATTTTTTAACTGATAAAATGAACTTTCCACTCTGTAGGCACTGTAAGTCCGGTAATAAATTCAGCCAAATTACAACGGGATGGTCGAGTGATGAAAGATAACCCTAAACAGGATAAAACACTTCCGATTCTTGAAAATCAGGCCCGAACTCGAACCCGGATCCCTCAGATGGACAAGTACGCACATGGCTGCCTCCATTAGCCAGTCGTCATCTCTCCCAAAAGGTATACCACCACTTTTGTTAGTATATCAAAAATTAAGATCACACATCACTTTAAACATTTTTAATGTCTAAATAGGAAAACTATCATAAATCCATACATTTAGCAAATTTAAAAATCATCATATATCTTACAACGCTAACCCTGTCCTACAAGTTCATTTTTTTTTTTTTTAACGAATGTACTTGTGGCCAAGCTGTCTTTGTATCCTGAACACTGGGAGTTCAGTTGTGGTTTCACACCTTGCTCGGATGGACTAGCCACATGGAGTTTTCTGGGTTTTCTCCGTCTGTAACGCCTAAATAGTTTCCCTTAAAAAGACCTCCCAGAAGGCATCCCCCAAGGCAGATCACCCAAGTGTTCATTGCCATAACTAGGCAAACAAACGAATGTAATCACAAACAAGAATCAAGAGTTCTGGTTAATTAACTTACATTTTTTTCATTCTTCTCTCATTTTGCTTAGTAGGTACTTAAGAGGCTTTTTTCTATTCAGATCATGGGTTTGGCCATGTCCACAATGGGGACAAGTAATTAAGGTAAGGCCCATGAAAATTTCCCAGGGATTTGCTTATCTGGGTTGATCTCATCCACCACTATCATTCCTACCCCAATCTCAAAAATCGTTACCAGTAAAAATGTTTAAATATATATATATATATTTTTAATGTATTACAATTATAACATGCTGCCCTGTAGGAACTAAGACCTTTTAATCAAGCTCATCATGAATTTGACCAGGACCACAATGGGATAGCCAAGTGGTGAATGGAACCTGATATATCACCCTAAAAAATTCAAGGTTTTTTGACTCATCCAGATTTGTTCCTGGGTCCTCCAGAGCAGGAAACTGACAAAGTGATAGTCATGTGACCATGTGGTTATCAGTATTATATGTAGAGTTGATGAGAGGAAGAGAAAGCAAGAATTTGTTTTGAAAATTAACAATGCAATTTTTATCAGTATTCTATTTTCTTTTGTGATATCAAATTTTTTTCTTTATTTTCCATTACATTAATTAATTATTTTCACGTTTTCAAATTAAAGATGTAGAGTCTAGCTGCAATATGTATATTTTTTATTATGAAGTCTAGAAAACTATTTTATGTAATTTCATATACATGAAGAAAAATGTAATAAACTGGGAATATCACATCAAAAGAGGGAACAGAATCCAGAAGTTCCTAATCCCAGAGCCCTGATTTTGTAATCATACATCTATGGAATGTATATCCATATTAGTGAAGTTATTATAAAAAGACAAGTGATTTATCTATATCAGACAGATTCCTTAGTTTCTTGGATGGGGCTGATGAATTTTCTCACTATACATTATTTCTAAATTAAATTTTCAAATATTAAAATCAGTCAATTTGCTGAACTGAAATCTAAAACAGAAGTATTTGATTTTATTTTCTAAACATGTAAATTATGAGCAATATATTGTTTTTCCTGAATAATTTTAATGATTAGTCCAAATGAATAAAATTAAAACTTAATAATTTCAATTACTCTTTTTAGAAAAACAAAATTATTAATTTCAGATTTATAGAATCTGGACAAACTTATATTAAATGTCCAGATTCTACACGCAATGTTTATCTATTTTATTATTCATAATTTAGTGACTTATTTTTAAAAACTATTAATAAATAAATAACAAATAAAATCAAACTATCTGCCATAATAATACAGCCAAAACATGCATACTATAATCCCCCTAATAAACAAACATCACTGCAAAATTTCAGAAATTTTCAACAAAAAAAATACAGGAGTTATTAAGCTTCAAATAGGGTGAACAAAATCATGCTCCTCCACACACTGACATCAAGACACACAGAAATTTTTGCATTTCAACATTTCAAGATCTCAAGTCCAAAAATGTAAAAATCTTGGATGTCATTTTTTGACCAATCACAATACTTTCCCTCTGTCATATATAACAGCTGGAAAAAACTAGAAAGTGGCATTAAAAATTAGAAGGGTAATTAATATAGTAATTTTAACACATGAAACTTCCAAGTCAAAGTTGCAGCTGGTAACATGTTGGCATGCAAGAATGTGAGAACACAACACAAGAGACTGAGAAAATGGCAGCATCAGTGCAGTAGAATAATGTAGTGTCATCTAACTTTTGCAAAGTGAGGGTATGAAACTAATCAACATCCATTGGTACTGTATATGCAGGTACAATACTGAAAAAACTACATGAATCAAACTCAGGTGTACGAATGGAGTTCTAGATTAAAAAATAGCCATAATTCTTTGAAATATTCTCTATAGTCTGGTTCATCATTCACTGTAGTCAAAAAAGAGAACATTGGCAGCAAAAGTGACATGGAAAAATTATTGAGTAACAGTTAAAGAGATGGCCTTCCTATTGTAGATGAGCACAATAGTGACAATCTGCCCATCACCTTATTCATGAGGTGGTGAAATTTCACAAAATCTGTACAGGTGGGTTCTCAGGCTACTGATGCTCAGATATGAAAGATACACACATCTATGCCTACCAGGAACCTAAGATAACTGAAGATCAGAGCTGGGTGCACTATTTCCAACAAGAAAGAGAAAGCATGAATTAGTGTCACAGCATGTACCCAAACCCAAGAAGTCACAGAACTAGGAAAGTCATGGACACACTATTCTGAGATAACAGGGAAATGCTTCCAAAGCACTACACACCCAAAAGAAATGTCGTATGGTTCTACATACTGACATTTCAGAACTGCACAAAGCCAAAAATTTGCACCAAGTGATTGGATCAAGTTGCTAACAGCAGGATATGACAATACTCATCTTCACACTGCCAATGTAATGGTGTTAACAATCAAGCATATGAGGTTTGAATGCATCCATCATATTCTTTACTTGCCAGACCTCACTCAGTTGAACCACCACATTTTCAGACTTGTGAAGAGAGACTGAATAGCAAAAATTCCAGTTAAATGTAGAGGTACAATCTGTAATGGTGCACAACTGATTGTGCATTCATCATAAAGGATTTCTTCCAAAGAATGAAAGGCCTTATTTGATGCTGAGAAGGTGCATTGAGAGCAACTGTGTTGAAAAATAAGTCACTTAATTTCAATACCTTAAAAATACAATCTGGAAAAAAAAAACTCTGCTGGCTGGGTCTTGACTCCGATCTTCATTGCTAGCCTTTCGAAAAAAAAAAAAAAAAACCTTTTCCTGTTGAACCAGCTCAATATTAACAAAAACAAATAAAACAGCAAAGCCACTCTTGGGATGAGACTGTGTCTTGGAGATGCAAGCAATGCATGCACAAATCTTGCACTCGCATCTGTTTGTAGAAACAGTCTCACCATTTTGTATTTTATTTTGACCCAGTTTTCAGTCCCTTGACTACCTACAAGTCTGGGTTTTTTTTATGTGCACATGATTTGGGCACCAAATACTCTGTGCCAAATTACAACTCTTGACATGCACTCCTTCAAACTTCTAAGGTGTCCAGCTGTTGACAGCAGTGCAATTTTAGAGAGGAGACATAGCTAATAAAATGAGCAATGTAATTGATGAGACTAAGTTAGAATAAATATATTTAAAAGATATATTACTTAAAATAAAATTTTAGTCTTGTTTTCAGAAATAAAAATTTTAATTTGCAAAATTATCTTTATTACTTTAATTATCATATACATCACACTATTTTATTTTAAGACACTTCAATGGCACTATATCTCTTATAAAAATACACATTTTTTTTAAAGTTTCTGAAAGAAATTTAAAATATTACTAGTAAAGATTTTTACATTAATTTATTTCTATCAGGTAAATATGGCAGTGGCATATAGACTAGATAATGAAATATAAAAATATGCACTTATGATATCACATCAAACATATAAAGTTCATCATTGTTAAATGATGAACTTTAAATATTTGTTTATGGATGTTAAATGACACATTAATGGTAAGATTGTAATGCAAGCATTTACCTCATTGAAAATAAATGCTATTACAGATAACAATAAGATAAATTTCTGATATCCATGATATCATGACAGATGAGCTCCTGAGCATTTACTTCATAAAAATTATATGACAAATCAATGAGATCCTGAGCATTTTATTCTTAGTATTACAAATATTTGATAAGTAGACAGTTTGCCTTAAATTTTTTTTTTCATATATTCAAAATGCACTTGAGATCTTTGTTTTCCTTTAACTTAAACCAACTAGTTTTAAATGCGGCCATTATTTTCTGAAATGGAATTTCTTCAAACACCGAACAGGCTGTATTTGTGCGAGAAAATGGTTCTACAAAATTAACAAAAACAAAAATTTAAAAAACAACCACTAAGATTAAACTATTGAATTCATTTTATTACCTTCAATGCATATATATTTCCAGTGTCCTTTTTTATTTTTCTGAGATTTATAAGACATCACAGTTTGTTTTGGTAACTTACATCCTAAACGTATTGATATGGCATCTTTACTGAAACTAAATTTTTAAAATTATTATATATTAAATCTAATATTTTATATTTATACACACATTTGAAATTAAATGACAGTTACTAGTTAATAATAATCATCTGATAAATAAATTATTATTTTATTTAGATACACAACAGAAAATGCTATTCACTCAATTTCAAATAGAGAACAGAAAAATATTAAATAATTTTGATATCCAGAAAATCATTATTTCTACAGTTAAAAATTAATACATAATTTTGGGGAANCTTTGTTAAATTTTTTCTGATTTTAATTTGTAAGTAAAATTTTATTATTTTTATTAATCATGAATTGCAAAAAGGCAAATGAGAAGCAACAGAAAACTAAAAAAATGACTAGAATCACAATGAAACTGAAAAAAGATTGGTGAGAAATATGAAGATGGCACGCGTGTTCGTGATTTTAACTGTTGCATATCGCATTCCGAGAACAACGATATCGACAATCGTGAAAAATAAAAACATTATTAAATCTGCTATCATTGTGAAAGGGGTTAAATCAATTTCTAAACAGAGATCGAAGACATTAGATCATGTTGAGAAAATGCTTTTGCTTTGGATAACTGAAAAAGTGTGCTAGAGACATCGTATCAGAAGCAATTATTTGCGAGAAAGCTAAAAAGATACATGCTGATCTCATGAAAAATCAAGCAGGAACTAGCCAGGAAAGCGAGGTGTTTCAAGCCAGCCACTTCTTTTTACATGAGAACGGATTAATCATTTTTGCATTACTTCTTATGGGAAAGGTTGGTTTGGTATACGTCCTATTCGGTATAAGTCCAAACATCAGGAACGGATTAAGGTTGTATACAGAGGTTCCACTGTACATTGAGTTTAAATACCAGACAGTAAATTTGTCAGTGAATGGCTACTAAACTCACCCAATGTAATTGATCTAAACAGAATAATTTTAACACCTATAATAAAATTATTTTCTGTTAAATTTTTTCAGAGTTTATTTTATTACTACTACAGTAGACCCCCTATAACACGGTAGAAAATTCCGTGTTATATGAATTCCATGTTGTACGAGTCACTTAGATTTTACAAATATGTGAGCTGTTCACAGCCCAGCACACATATTTATAAAATCTAACTGACTTGTACAACATGGAATTATCTACCGTGTTATAGGGGGTGGTCTACTGTATGGGACATTTATAAATTTTATTTTATGACTAATTATCTATCATTTATTTTTACACTTAATTTATGTAACTGGAACAGTTCATAAATATTTACAATTGAATTATGAGGGTGGCCAGTGAGTACAGGGATGAATTTCTTGATACCCACTTTCCTGTTAAGGTACTTGTACCATGCCATACACACATGGCATCGTCAAACATACATTAGTGAAAATAATATATGAGCATGTGCTTGTGCAGGGATTGATCTGAAAAATTAAAAACAAAAATTGCCAACTATTTCACTAGTTTAAAACATTTTTTGCCACCAGTTTTACTTACTAATTAATTCATGTTCTGGTAACTTCATCAGTTTGGAGCCCAAAAAGCACAGTAACAAGTTATACTGTCACTTAGAAATAGAAACCATTTTTGAATAATTTTTTAATGAATAATTCTGAATAACACATTTGATCACAATACTTAAACAATATTTCACATGTTCTGTCATGTAAACATTTTTATGCTTAGTCAATGGAAAAAGATCAAAGCAAACAAAATGTCACCACAAAAAAAATTTCCCCAAATGTTCTCAATCAATAAAAAATACTCAATATGGAAACACTGGAAATCATTGCATGAAAAGTGCCTTTGGTTTTCAACATCACTTCCTGCTTTCCTATTCAAACTTACTGTGTAATGTCATGACATCACTAGGTGTCTGGTGCATGGGATGCCCATTGCATAAGTGCTTGACAGCTGCTGTTTTTTCCTGAAGTGTGATTTAAGATTCAATTTCATCCTGAATGTCAAAATAAGTGGACTATGGTTTTTATCATCACTTTAATAAAAATATTGCCAAATGGTGATTTTGATACTATGCAGCATGACCCCTACTTGTGTGTGTATGCCACTGTGCCAAGCTATTGTCTTTGCTAAGATGTGTTCAGATTGAAAGTTATTTAATATTTCAAATTTTATACAAATGTTAGTTTAGTTAAAGTAAAATGGATTAGAGTCTACATTAGTCTAAAAATAAAGCAACAAAGATAACAAAATTAAAATTAAAGGTATTGTTAATTATTATTTTGGATTAAATTCAATTCCAAAATTATTGTAGCTATTAGTTAATGTTAGTATAAGACAACAGTTTACCACTTGCTGTTATAAAAATTATATTAATTATTGATAGTTAGCCAAACTAAGTCTGAATCCAGAAATTAATATGGTTATTACAGAATATTTAGGTATAGTTGTTTATGTACAGTACATCTACAATGATTTATTAACAGAAATGTAACAAAGCAATATTTTAATATTTGAGATGGGAACTTCTAAACTGCATATTTGCTTGCTTTCAATGGCTACCTTGGAGGCATGAGATATTCAGTAGAGTGGATTATATAAATTTATTTTGTTCTTGCAATTTTCTGTGGAATAGTTGCCATTGAGGGTTATCCCCAAAATTACAATAATATAAGAATTATTATAATTTTTTTTTTATAAATTCACAAATCAGTTATGAAATCCACAAAATATGTATACATATATATGTTTGTTATATTTTCATTATTAAAAATCACACAAAATACATACTTGAATTTATTACTATAATAATCCAAAAATCCTATAAAAAGTTCTCCCAAGTCTTGTTCATTTTTTGATTTAAAAGATGGTAGATTTTGAGTATTTAATCTTCTGATATCACCAGTGGAAAGAAAGAGATTCTGAAAGAATTTTATGTAAAAAGTAAACTTAAATTCATCTTGGCATCAGTAATGATAAACTAAAGGAATATTAAGATAAAACTTTTTTCTTTTAGTAAAGCTAAATTTTAATTATTAAAATTCATCATAATCAAAGATTTAAATAAATAAAAATATCAGAAGGGTTTTACATAATATTGATTAAAATAGAAATCACAGTAGATGCAGAAATAGAAAGTATAAAAGATCACACTTTCATTTCCAATTAGCAAATAAAATATAGTGTGCATTACAAATTAATAAAATACTAATCAGCCAGTATTTTATTTTGAAGAAAACATATTTCATATATGGTAGGTGTACTTTATTAATAAATAAATTATTATTTTATTTAGATACACAACAGAAAATGCTATTCACTCAATTTCAAATAGAGAACAGAAAAATATTAAATAATTTTGATATCCAGAAAATCATTATTTCTACAGTTAAAAATTAATACATAATTTTGGGGAAAACTTGCAGGATATCTGTGCTGAAAGATAATTTGAAAGGCATAGATATGCAAATAGAGCAGATTCGCTAATTTTAAATTCTAATCATGAGTTAAAGTTGATTCATACTATAGAACATTTTTCCCTAGATTCATTTGAGACTACACATTTTATCATCAGATCACAAAACATGAGAGTTAAACAAAAAAACACTAACACTTTGAACATACATTGAAACCATTGATTTGTAACAAAATTCTAAAAATAATTGATGATACATTATANAATAAATAAAGATTTAATTATACTTATTAAATTTAATAAGAGATGGCACCCAATGCCTACCTCTAGTGCCAAATTACTCAGAATTTAATTATTAATAGTAGCAGTAATGAGCCCAATTTAATCTGTCAATCATTTGACTTTAAAAACTATATTCATATTCTTATACACTTTTATCTACTTCTATAATCCACTTTTATAATCAATCATCATTTAAATAGTAATTTAAAAATCACTTATCAAAATCTTTCATTTGTGATCATATTTAACATAGTAGTATCCAAATTGGAAAAATATTTCTACTCTAACAATTTTTACATTCATTAATGATTCACTGACTATATTAAGTTGTATTTCTGGAAAAAAAGTCAGAATATCATAAATAAGATATTAACAGAATTCTGCTAAGTAGAATATTGCAGCAGATTAATACATCAAACTCCTATATAGAGTTGATAATACACTTCATCAGAGATTAACTATAAATTATAGTAAACAATTTCAAATAAAGTACAGTATTTAATGCAATTGTACAATTAAATTACATTTAAAATAATATTTTAAAATAATTTTAAAATATTAATATTTTTAAAATAAGTTTAAATTTTGCATAACAAAAATGTTCATATTATCTTGCTAACTTAGCAATTTCAATAATAATGCTGAAATTCAAACAAGATTTATGAATATTTGAAAATAATGACAATACACAAATTTTAAAAATAATTACAAGAGACACTAAGTTTTTTTATATTTTATAGTTTTTGTAATCCATATTCATATCAACAGATTGAAAAAGTAATATTATAATCACATACTATATTGGTAAACAATAGCTACACTGTCAATATTGCTTGAATAAAACCAAACATATTTAAAATATTAAGAATTACTTACTTTAATGAGAACCAGGATGTCAATTAAAATAGTTATAATTTAAATACAAACACAAAAATAATTTGAAGTTTTTTGTATTTACTCATTAGTCTTTAAAACTATAAAATTGCTCTTAATGACTAAAATAATTTAGTCATGTTCTTCTTCAAATTATATACTTCTTTTTAATTATTTTCAGAAAAAATGAAAATATGAAATATTAAATTAATATAAATCATTATAAAAATATGTTTCTCTTATCTATACTTACAGGTTTCAGTTTTTGCAAGCATGGAATTACAGGAGGAACACAACCACCTTTAAGGTAAAGATATTTAAAACTTTTTTAATCATCATCATTATAAAAATAAACTCAAACAATTAAATAAATAATTACTGGAAATATATTTTACAGATAGCTTTTTCTTCAAATAATTTATGATCAGTCCAAAATAAAAAGTAAAATTATGTTATTTGTAAAAATTACAAAAAATGAATAGTAGTACAAAAAACATTTTGAAGTTTCTACACATCCATCCCATCTGGTTCTTACAAATATCCAATGCCAGTGGTAGTTTTAGACAATTTGCATGTGTCATTTTATAGGCAGAGAAGGACTATAAAAAAAAAAGGTCTATTCCACTAGTGTTGTGTTCCAATGGTTGATTGGCATAATTACATCATCCCCACCTACGAGCTTACACAGACCCTCACAGGGCATGGCAACATACAAGCTATCTCCACAGATTCAAGAAGCGTAACAACAACAACTGTGAGTGCGACAATGACTCAACTGGTGACTTATTCCACATTCTGTGGGACTGCCCCACCCATGATAGAGTACGGCAGCCTCTGTACCAACACTGTGCCCTGCGTGGTCAAAACTGGCCACCTAGACCAGACTTTCTGTGTGAATCTAAAGAAACGTTTAAGATGTTCCACAACTTCATACGGAAATGTAAGGTCTTCAACACTCGGCAAAGCAACACGACAACATAATGGACGTTCTTCCAGCCCTAAGTGCAAGACCCCAATAGGACTTATCAACCATCATTAAGCCAAAATGGCACTCGGTGTTAACGAATGTTTAACCATTGTTCTCTTGATCATCGGCCAGAATGGTACTCTGTTGTATATATTTTGTATTCTAATTGTTAAAATAAGGCAATTCAAGTCATCAGCGGTATCCTAACTCCTCTTATCCTTCCTACCACTACCATCCTCACTTCCATTCCCAATCTTCATATCCTCCCCAACCCTCGCCTTCCTTTTCCACCCCTCCTTTTGGGCTAAGTCTAAGGACAGCCATCTATCTGTTATAAAAATAAAATAAAAAATGGTTGATTGGCACAGAAGACTTCAAAATGTTTTTGTATTAATCTTCAATTTTGTGATTTTTTTAACATATTCCCATCCTGAGTTTAAACATTTTTATTTTTATGCTATTTGTGTTTCTTAATAATTGTTAAATAGTATTAGAAGATTTAATATGTATCTTTTTATTCTATTGAAATAAAACAATATCAATTATATGAAAAATATATTTTACAAATTCATGACAAATATTAACTGAATTTAATTAAGATTGTACAAACAATGCTAATCTCTAATGCAAAAATGTTTCTACAGTATAATTAAAACAATAATTCCAGAATAAAATTATTTAACAATACAATTTAAATCCCAATAAAGAAGTATAATAAAATAAAAAGATATCATTAACATAATGATATTTTTACTTTGATATCTAATTGTAACTTTTCATAAAGAAAATTCGAACTTTTCTATTAAGATTTACCTATAAACTACAGGTAACCCCCATATAACACGGGAGTTACGTTCCAAAAAATTTCCGTGTTATGCGAATCTGTTATACGAAACAAAGAACTAGTGCGAAAAAAGGGGTTAGGTTCCAAAAATTAAAAAAACATGTTGTTAAATCCTTATTTAAATCAGATTTATTATTCATGTTTTTCACAGGTAAATTAACTATTTATTATTTAAGTAAATATTTTACCGGAGGATTATTCATTTTATATGATGATCTCAGCATGAGCATCATCAACTGGTAACAGTTTGTGGGTGTGTTCATTAATAGCAGTCGCTCTGCAACGGGAGTGCGCTGCTGTTTGTGGGCATTTAGGAACGACAGTGAAAGAAAGATGGTGGCGCCCACACTATCGATGGTATCGTGTGGAGGAATCTATAATTCTAAAATGAGCTTTTAGAGGCAAAAGAAGGGTCTCAATTGTAAAATTTAACCATTAAATGGATTATTTGTTGAAAGAGCATTCAAAGTAGCCACGAAAACAATTAGAATGCTCGCGCAGAGCAGAGCCGTAACTAGGGTATGGCCAATGTGGCCCCCGCCACAGACGCTGATTTAATAAAGGCACCAACAAGAAGGTTTCAGAATATGTATTTGAAATTAATAACGAAAAAATTTTTATATTCATATTTATATAGTATTTAAATGTCATTAGATAATTTTTTTAGAATAAAATTATTTTTTTTTAATAATAAAAATTAAAAAGGCACCATTTTTATTCTTGGCCATAGGCGTCCAAAATCCTAGTTACGGCTCTGACGCAGAGATATAAAAGAGCACACCCTTTATTACATTTTATGTTGTATAAGGGTTTTACCCAATTCCCGAACCGTGTTAGAGTGAACCCATGCTATAAAAGTACCGTGTTATACGGGGGATGTTCTTAATTCTCGAACCGTTTTAGTGAATATGTGCTATAGAAGTAAAGTGTTATACGGGGGTTACCTGTATTATAGAAATATTTACAAGAATTACTTCTGACATAGCCAATCTAGATATTTCCCATATTGATGTTTGCAACTTCCTTAACAGACAGTAATAAACTAAAAAACTAACTTACATTGTAGATAATGGATGACTAAAAGAACAAGTGAATAGCTAGATAATGTTTTTTCTTTTGCATTGTTAATATTATATTCTTGAGCCCATTCTTTTATTATCAAAACTAATGGCTGTACTCTCCAATCCACTGAAAAATAAATTTTTTAAATACACAGTATTAATCAAAAACAAATATTTAAATCTAACTTTTAATATTACAATAAATAAATGCTTCTTTATATTTTGATACATTTGTATTATCTAATGCAATTTCTTATTAGTTTATACTAACTTGATTTAATTATGGTTACACACTCATACAGACAATATGCTAATTTTAACATTAACTGCACAGACTAAACAGTATTTTGACAATTGTAGTGATGATTAGGTAAATTGGCAGAGCAGGGCTGGAAGCCAGTCAAAGAGATGGACAATCTCCAAAAAGAAAGCTAACAGATGAATAGGTCTGTAATCCATACATGTCATAAAACTGAAAGAGTTGGTTAGTTTTATCTTTTCCAAGAATTTGGTGTAGCATTTCTTACTACTTGAACAATTAAGAATATCTATATGTTTATATAGCTACCAAAAATCTCAGTATATCCATGAAGTATGCATGTTAAGCATAAGCAAATGTATGGTAATATGCATAAATTAAAATTGTTAATGCATTTTGCTCATTATATCTGTGCACCTTATAATAGATTGACTGTACTAAAAATACCAACAACACAAAAAACAAATTTTCATCAAGGAATCATTATATTTATCTACTGAAACATTTTTGGAAAGAGCCTCTTCCCATCATCAGTAGTAGTTAAATGAAGGGATTCTTTGATGAAGGTTTTTCTTTTGTATTGTTGATATTTGCCATGGAATTGTTGTTTAGTAGTTTTCAGCAAACTAAAAATAGTTGCTGATATTCAGTACAATAAAACTTTGTTGACCAAAGGTGTGTTACAATGCATTATCTGGTTCTATCTCAAATTTTACTCACTTTCAACAAAAAATTCAGGTGCTTGACAGCAATTCTTGATTATGTCTAAAAAATACATTCCTTGTGTTACCATGGTATATTTACTGATGAATATCAAAACTTTATGTGAGGAATTATTACAAAGGTGAGAAGTTGATCGTTTAATAATTTGATGACAATCAAATATTTGGAATATTTAAAAAGGGTTCATTTTCACTGTTTTTCACAGTTGACATTCAGGTGGTATTTTCAATAATTTTATGAGTGTTTTTATTACTGTAAATTTCACTTTATGAGAGCCCATACCCAGGAAAGCCCTATGGGTATGGTCCCTCATAAGATTACAACATTTAAATTAAAAAGAAACACACATGTAAACTCTATACATAAGATGATGCAGATGTTCTATTTGTTTTCTATTTTTAATAATCACTCAATTTTTTAATCTAAATCAATAATTAATAATGATTGTTTACTCTACAAAAAATTCTAATGCATAGAAGTACCATATAAGTGTCTTCTTTATTTTGTGATGTCCTTTACACACTTTGGGAACAAACTGTTCTTACGGTGAAGTCAACCTTTCTTTATAAGCTGTTTTCCCCATCTCAATATGTAAAAATAGTTTAAAATATTCTCAAGCTTTGGCACAATTGTATTAAATTAATTTACAATTAAACATTAATTAAAATAATTAAAAATGCCAGGACAATTATATCACAAAAAATTCCAATGCATACAACAGTTTTTACATATTGAGGTGGGAAAAAGCAGTCTATAAAAAAAAGTCAACTTTGCCATAAGAACAGTTTGTTCCCAAAATGTGTAAAGGACATCATGAAATAAAGAAGACACTTATATGGTACTTCTGTGCATTGGAATTTTTTTATAATGTAATATTTATCATCCTGGCATTTTTAATTATTTTAATTAATGTTTAATTGTAGATGATTGTTTAGTCTTTTTACTACACACACATAATTTAAACCATTATTAAATATCACCTCATAATATATAAATCAGTGCCATCTTAACCATTGGGCTAATAGGGCTGCAGCCCTAGGGCACATTGCTGCCACATCACAAAAAAGTTTTTTTTTATTTATTTTTAATTTTAGATTCATTTATACTTTTACTGATGAAATTGTTTTTTCAATTTTAAATTAATACCAGTATTCTGATATAAAAATAAAACTGTTGGGATGATGCAATTGCACATAAATCACTTTGAATAAAAATGTCAATTAAAACAATCCTATTAAGCATATATTTATTATAGTTCTTCAGTAATAAAACAATCCAAAAACAAACATTTGCTAAGATAGTCCTTAGAAAGCCCAACTGATTATTTAATGATTAAAATTCATTTCTCTAAGAACTCATTTAGCATATAATAATATAAAATAGTTTTGAATTATGCTGGAAGTTAGTACAGCATTTTCTACAATATTTACAGCTTTATACAGTGTCCTAAAACCTATCTACCAAACTTGGAGCTTTATTATAATTGAATAATGATATACAGTAGATCCCCCTATAAGACTGGTTCCTATAATTACGATTCCTATAAGATGGCAAAAAAATTGTGGCGGTATCCGTACACAACGGTAAAAAAACTCCTATAATTACGTAAAACATCATCGGGCAGCCGAACTATTTTCCCGCTGTCCAGCGCCACGCTACGGACAGTTTAGGTGGGTAAATTGAGTTTAGTTTCGTCTGTACATATAATTATATATTAATTATATATAAATTAGGTACTGTATATATAATTATATATTAACTTAATTTATTGTAACTTTATTATAATTATATACGGTAAGGTCTCATTTTATGCGGTGGATACGCTCTACAGAACAGAAAAGCGCATATAAAAAATTCACATAAAAGACTTTACTTGCCTTGAAAAAGTAGGGATACGTTCCGTAATTTTCTAAAATCGCATAAAACCAAAACAACGAGTTAAAATTAACTTAAAACCACATAAAAAAGTTTGCAGAAATTAAAAGAAATAGGCTGCTTAATAAATTACTTCGAATGTCTGAAAGAAATTCATATAAAAGCTTAAAATAAACTTGTATTCAAACTTAATTCAGTTTATTTTATTGAAAAGTAATACAAGGGGAATCCCCGAATTGCAAAAGCTCACTCTAAAAACAAATCACTGACATCTGGATGTGAAGAGTTAATTAAAAC
>NW_019384963.1:168087-180768 GCF_000671375.1 Centruroides sculpturatus | reverse complement strand
ACTATCGTCTGTACAGTATGTAAATTAGGTGCCGTAAGTCTAATACAGTACTGTAATTTTATACATTTCTTGTGAAAGAAACATTTCTTATTCAATGGCAATAAAAATTATTTATATTAATAATGTCTCCAAATTTCAGCGAGGTTTTCGCAGAAAAATAACATCAGAAATCGCGGCCGCGGTTTGCTGAGCTGTTCCGCGACGAAAACAAGCTTGAGCAACGGCGATGTCGAATGGTGCACACTCGGTAAGTAATCCTACAATTTTTTGTTTATAGCGTAGTTTATACAGATTATTTCCAAAAAAAATATACATATTTTGGAAATGTTGAGTCGGATTAGTCTAGGATCGATTAATTTTATGGAAGAAAACCTTTCAAACAGACGTAGTCCGTAAACTTCACACGTGTCGGGCTGTGATTCCTACAAAATCGGATTCATAAAGAACGGAACGTATCTACCATCTTATAGGGGGATCTACTGTACAAATACTATTCAAATAAAACTGAAATGAAAATTTGAAGCCATTTAAATTGCAATGTATACATTGCAATAAACTTAAGTTGGAGGCAAACATATTTCATAATCAACATAACAAACATATAACATAATCTTATTTCAGTTTGGCATCTCATTATAATAATAGTGGTGATTATTATTTGATTATTATTCTATATTTTGAAACAGTGCTGTATCTTTAGTTTTTCAAAACCGCAATGCAGCGTAATAATCAACACTTGGCATAATTCATTCATTTATTTCAGTTTTTGTTGATTATTATTATTTTTTTCTTAAAATGGTATTAAACATGCCAAAAACATTGCTTTGTTAGCAAATTCTTGCAAAATTATATTACAAAAATTTCTCTACAATATTAACTTGCAGTTTTATCCACATGAGCTTACTAAGAAATGACATGCATTTTGAAAAAATTTTACTAATTTTATATTTAAATATATTTAGGATTATCATTAAGTATTACTTTTAAATAAATATAACTAAATGCAAAATAATCTATCATTTCATAAAAATGATATATTTTAAAATAAAAATACTGTATAATTATTTAATTATAAGCAAAATACTTTTCATCATTGGTACAATAATTGTAAATTATGCCATCTTAAAAACAGAATTAAGTAAGATTTTTGAATATGCTATAAAATATTCTTAATAAAAAAGAATATAACTTACAACAGGTATAGCATTTTAAAAGATGAGTATTTCTGATTCCTTCTATATTATTTACATTAAGGTCTACAAATAGGCCGCTGAAAAAGTTTAAAGTTAATTCATTCATTATTAATTTATAAATTTACTATTAAAACAAGTAGTTAAGAAAATTACAACTACATAAATTGAATAGTTTTTATAACTTTCATTTATATTATGACTAGTCAAAGTATTAACACCACAAAAATTACATTAATTTTTTAAAATCAACAAACAAGATAATTAGTTTTAAAATTGGAGTCCATGTTTGTTTAGAGGCACATTATAGTAAATCACTTATGAAACAAATATAAAAATGTATTTAAATTTAACTAATAACAACTGTTTTACATTTCATGACAAAAATGAACAAATTCAGTAATATAAAAAGGACATTTTCAGGTTATTTTTAACAACAAAATTTTTTGTTTAAAATAACTTGAATTTTAAATAAAGTCAAGAACCATTTTTAATATAGGACTTGTACAATATAAAATATTTTACAATTTTAAGTTGTTTACAATCAATTAGCTACTGAAAGATCAGTTATGCACATGCCATTTTATAAACACAATAGAATCTTTTTTAAAAAAATACCCTTTCCACAAATTACTGAAATTTAGTACAAACTAGAATAGAATAGAAGGGTGTAATACAAAGAAAGAAAGAAAGAGGGAGGAGAAAAAACAAGTTAATAATGTTATAAATGAATAAATATCATCATAATACTCAGTGAGATTTTATAAAACTTACTCACTAAATTTAGATAACTTAAGTGAATAGGAATCATTTATTTTATTCAAGTTTAGTAAAAAGATACCATTTAATAAACTGTAAAATAAACAAAATTTTTTACATGAATGATTGAAGATAATTTATGTAATAAAAAATTCTGCAATGAGTTGCTTAACTTTTCCAGAAACATTTAAAATTTTGGTGGCACTATCTATTACAATATTTATTAAAAACTTTATAATTTTAATTATAAAATAACAAAAAGCTTAATTTTAAGGGTAGGGATGGGTTTTATAAAAAAAAATTGTAAATGTTAAACTGTTATTAAGTCTGACCCTACTCAAGATGTGACACATGACCCCCTTATCTCCCCATCCTTCAACCTTTAACCACCAAAATTTAATAATGTCAATCCCCTAATAAACCACCCTGAAAAATTTCAGAAATTTTTGACAAAAAGCACAAGAGTTATTAAGCTTCAAAGAAGGTGAAAATAGTACCACTCAAACACCCATACATACAGAAAAAAAATCCCCTAAATTTTTTCCAGTTTCTTGACATTTCAAGGTCGATGAGTAAAAAAAACTTGGGGGACCATTTGATCAATCACCATACTTTCCCTCTGTTATATATAAAAGAGGCAGGAAAGTAAAAATAAGAAAGAAAAAACAAATTAAATCTAATCATTTTTATTTATTACAATTTTTTTGTTTTTATTTAGTAGAGATTGTAGTTGAAATTTCAATTTTTTAATGAAAATTTTGAAGAAATTTAAAATTAAATGTTAATATTTGAGGTTAAGAACTCAGTTCATAGGTATAACAGTTTAATTATTTTACAAATGTTTTCAACAAATACAAACAGTCTTCATCAGAAAAATGAATACTGTCAGAGCAGCTATAACCAAAGTAGAATATCATGCTAGCAAATTTAACTACATATGTCATAACATACAATCTTTATTCCCACTATCTATCCTATACAACAAACATGAATACCAATATTGTGTGCATCAGTCATCCCTGACATGAATAAATCTATCTAAAAACTTTTTAAACAAAGTTTGATTATATCTTTTCAATTTCCCCTTCTAGCTCGAGAAGGTCATGCACAGAACACATTTTACTTTTTCAGATGCTGAGGTATGTACACTGTACTGATCTCACCCAACACTAATAACTCAATCCTGCAATACAGACAATTATACTATGTTCGCACACAATCCACGACTCACTTCGATCTCGATTTACCTACAATCTGGATTGTGACTGTCGCTAGTCGAACGTTGTGTTGTTCGCACAGGCAGTCCGCTCGAGAAGAACCTGGCTATTACACGCGATTATAAAACTGACATAACTACGTGGTAAGTCACAAACACCAACAAAGAAAATGGAAGTTTTGGTTAGAAATAAATACTTTTTCTTGCCGTATATCTAATAATAGACAGATGTCGTCGTCTCTCCAGATGTCTTTTTTATTTCTGTCAATAGCCGGACACGTGTTCCGCAGCCATCTTGTATTTTCTCGCACGCGTGGGATTGTGGGATCTCTCTTATGACTGGATCTATTTTCGAGAACTCTCTCCAGTCGATTGCGATTGAAACGGTCGAGAGCGTTCGCATCACGGAACACTCTCCGACCTTAGTCACAATCTAGATCGAAATGCTCTGTGCAAACGGGGTATTAGTCATCCATTTATTAGAATATAAAAAGGTTATTAATAAAAAAACAGATTTTATATTGGCAAGTTCAGTAACAAGTTCAGTACAAGAAGAATATACTGCACTGGAAAGATGTCTCCCTATTAGAATATGTATCCAATCCAAAACAAATTTTTATTTAGAAAACTATTAATTTATTAATACAGTTAATCCCATTAACAACCCACACATTATCCACCAGACCATTGACCAACCATATACAAATTCTTAATGTTATCTCATCTTACTGGCTGGTCTTATTGCAAACTATTTGTTAATTTAGTCTTTAGGTTTGTTGTGAATTTTAACTAAGTGAATATTAAAAGGAGAAAGACTGACTCTTTAATCAGTCTTCCTCCTTTTAATATTCACTTAGTTATTTTATTATTATTCTTTTGTTTTATATTTATTTCCGAACTTTTTACTTACTTAAAGTTGTTAAGTTGTTTTTTTTGCTTTGCACATGAAGATATTTTAAAATCTATGTTTTCTTCTAAACATTTTATTCTTGCTGCCTGATAGTTTGTACTTGTTAAAAATGTAAATTAATTACACTGTTAATTAGCATCTGTAAACTTAACTTAATAATTTGAAAATAAATACTATCATAGCCAATCTATATTGCAACTAAATGTTAACTTAATAGAATATAATCTATTACGTTCAAGATAAATATTTTAGAAATTAGTTAATTTAGGTAGAAGTGGATTACCATAATTTCATGCAGATAGCATGCATAGGCACATATTCTACAAAAACTGCTAGAAGGAAGGCATAATCTTTGCATTACTTGCACCACTGTATAATCAGCAGTCACCTACCTTGAAAACATGCAATTTATCCATAGGCAGTTCACACTTTATTATACCAAACATTCCATTTTTTAAAATATTTTATTTCTATCAGCAAGTCATTGTCGGTGCCATTTTTAAATAAGTGAAATAAAAATCTAAAAACTAGATTGAGTTAAAATTGAAAAGTTGTCACTGGACAAAATTTTTTATAGCTTTCTTTATGTTTTATTTATCAAATAATATTAAATATAACATAATAAAAGTACAATAAATGATGATAAATGCTGAGATGAATTAAAAAACAAAATTTAAACAGAAAAAGACTGATAGTATCTATATCATTAAAGAATTGCTTGAGTTGAAACATTTAACAGGGCTTGAGTGGCAATGTGAACAGCCTGGCTCTAGGCAGGAATGATTGACTCTACCAAAGTAAATAAGCAGTAAATAAAGAAATTACTGTTAATTTTACTAAAAAATTTGCACATAAACCTGTCATTGGTTGTTATAGGCTAAAAGCTAATCAATTATTTTTACTTACTGTCAAGAACTAACATATGCTAAAGTTAGTTGGTTTCAAAATAATTGTCTGGAAGTCATATAAAGGAGGGAAATTTCCAGAAAAAAGCTTTCAAGAAAAAAATCAAACCTTGGCCTGAGTGTGGCATGACTGATTCCTCGTGTTAATTTTCCTGATGCACCTTTTAAAAAGGCATCAACATCAGCATAGATCTGGATGGAAGGAATAGTGCTCAATTAGTTAACAGGAAAAATATCCTTTTATTAAAATCCATAGTTACACATGTCATTATTCAGTTAACACTTCATGAAGAGAAGGAGAGAATAAGAAGTTACAAGTCAAAGTCTTACAATATCTGTTGGCTCTGGGAATCTAATGGGCATCCTCATAGACAGTGACTTGATGATTTCCATTGAATTCCAGTCATTCATCCTTTCCAAGCCTTGATCTGAAGCCTGAACTTATAGAATCTGGTGAGACATTTTCAATATATTTTGCATTGTCACATAAGAAGGTAACAACATAGTTCCTAGAATTTCAATGATACATTTTCAAAAATTCAAAGTTAAAAAGTAGTAAGCAATTCATAAATTTTTGTGAAGCACTTTATCAAAGACTACATGACTCAATAGCATCATGCTGACTCATGTTTCAGATCACTGGTTTGTGTCTTCATGAGTGACTGTTTTAATCAATGCATGTGTTAAATAATTTTAAATTGAATGGGTTTATATTGTTTCTCTACTTATTTTCTATTAATATACATTTACTTATCTTGAAAATTAGAATTAAGTGTACTTCTTGTTAAAATAATTTTAATTAAAGTTTTTTTTTTAAATCAAAAAATTTGGACACTTGATTGATAAAACATTTATTTGTTTAGTTATATTAATTATTATAAGTAGATGGACCAGTATACGAGGCAAAATGATATTTGTTATAGAAACAATATGGTTAGACACTGATATGCAATTTTTAGTCAAGTGACTGACTCACTACTGCAACCAAACAGTTGATCTACCATGATCTGTGCATACATGCAACTGAACTATTGCATATTTTAAGTATTCACCCTAGTTTAGACTTTTCATCCCCTCAGGCATATATGTAAACGTTCCAGGAAAGATCATCCAGTTGTAAACAAGCTGAGACAGCAGTGTCAGATTTCATAGAAAGGCAAGACAAAGGAAAATAAATTTTGAAGCTTTCTCTTCAAAATTAATGCATTTATTTTGTTTTTTTTCCAGTTTTAAGTATTTTTTACGTTTAAATTAATATTAAAATGAGGTAGACAAAGTGGTAAACACAGTCACATGATGGATTTTGAAGATGACTTGTCTATGCTCTAGAGATTCAAAGAAAAATAAACAAGGGAAAAAATATGCAAACATATACTGTACAGTACATTATTAAGTAATAATGTTCTCCAACCTCAATTAATAAAAATATACAGTAAAACTTCACAAAACATGACTTATTAACTTATCTTGCAACACAATTTAATAAATATATTGATTATTATAAATTTGCCTCTTACCTTCTTATGAAAACACCCCAACACACTATTATAGTGAACACCAAAACTTAACTTAGTTGTCTGGGCTCAGTTCCAACTAAACAGTCAGACATGTTTAAACAATCAGTTTACATTGTAGTTGCACAATCATTTGAGCTATGATTCAAACTAAATCAGCCAACAGAACTATTGTGAGAGAACAGTCCCATAGGAGTCTATAGGTGTTACTTGTACAACTACAGTTGGTCAACTAAAAATTGCATGGTAGTGTCTAGCCTAAGTCATGTAATTGCTTCCATAAAATGCATAAGGTGTCTTCCCCAAACACTTACAGGGTTTTTTTAAATCATCAGGAATAAAAGGTACTTCATTAGCATTCATAATTTTCTTTTCACCCATAAGTTTTGAAGTGAACCATGCATAATGCAATATTTTTGCAAAAATAGAACTGACAGTTCATGAATAATTGAATAAATTTCTATGCAATCTAAGGTGATATTTCACATTCTTGTTCAATTAAGATGTAAACATTTTTTGACAGAACCTGAAAGATTTTTGCTTGTCTCTAAAATCAAATATTATAAGGTTGACAAAGATACATACTTAGAAGGAATGACTCTGATAATAAACATTACCAAATCACCAGTCCTGCAAATATGAATAAGTAGCATTGCTGTTGAGCAATGTGGTCTTCGGTAAAATATTTCACAAAACTTTAAGTCATTAGGGATTTTTTTTTAAATGTTTGAGAAATGTGCTTTCTTCCTTTATTCCAACAGTATTATAGAAATCTTCAAGGACCAAGAAACTTTTCCTTGTTCCATTGGCAAATCCCCACCTTAACTTCCAAATCCTTCTCTCTGCTGCTTCCAAACTCCCTAATATTACTTTTTACCTTTGAAATGCAATCTTTTGAATAGCTTGTCCATTTTCACCCAGGACCTGAATAACTTCACATCACTCAGGTGATAAGTGGTTAAGCTTCACACAGGAATATATTGTTTATTTGTGTGAATCTGTCTAAATACAAAATACATTCCTTTTCTTACAGTAGCAAAGGCGGTCCCCATCAGGACATCAAACAAGCATGAATTGATGCACAGAAAAACAGGAAAGAACTAAAGACAAAACATGTATGTGTATGCATGGCTTTTGGCAAGATTCTAGGACAAATGTAGCAAAATTTCGTCCCCCCAAATTGTAGAGCCCCCTGTGCGAGCAGAAAAGTCAAAAGGACCATGCCCGTACGGGCGACCCTAAGCGAGATATAGCCCTCCAAAGATGCGCCTACGTCACATCCAGTCACGTGACTCCGAGCCCAAAAGGGACGGCGTCACGTGGCCGAAATTTTTTTTTTCGGTTTTCCCCATCTCAGTGTTGAAAAAAAATCGTCAACTCCCCCTTCCTTAGCCCCCAGCGCGCGTCTCCCCCTGGCACGCGGCCGGCGGCCCGAGTCTCCCGCCTGCAGCCTTCAGGAGTCGCCATCTGTTGCCTGTAAATACAAATATCTATTATTTATTACACCTCTTACCTCAGCCGGGGATCGAACCCCAGTCCCAGCAGGCGCCGATCCACTTCTCTCCTCACCGGCCCGCCAGATCGCTCTGTAGAAACACTTCGGAACTCATACTTGAGCCATGCTAGGCCGAGGAGCTCACTGCGCATGACGGGCCCTCCGGGCGGCCCCCATCGGCCACACAGATTGAGCGCGCCGCGCCACGCGGCCACCCCCCGCCGTTCAGGTGCAGCGGGCCCGTCGCGCGGCCAATGGCCGGACGCTCGTAGGTCACTTGACCTAATCCCGGCCCACCGAGGTTTCATAAGCCTTCAGGCCGCCTTCGGGCATTTTCGGCCGGTGTTTGTTACCGCATTAGTTAGGAGTACAAGTCAGTAAATATTCAGCATTTGTGATATTCCAGTAAATATTCGATATTTGGGTACTTATGGGTTAAGAGGACGCCAGTTCAGTGGGGACGCACTTTCTAACCTAACCTAACCTATTCTAATAAAATATTCGATATTTGGGTACTTATGGATTAAGAGGACGCCAGTTCAGTGGGGACGCACTTTCTAACCTAACCTAACCTAACCTAACCTATTCTAATAAATTAACATAATTATTACCAATTAATTACCGAAGGATACTTGTACTCGAACCCAGGATTATATGCGATTGTTCGAATAACATCGGGCGATCCCATCTTCGTCGTCGTCGACCTCCTGGACATAGCCGAGGAGGAGGAAGCGGCAGCGGTGACCGGCGGTCTTACCCCGGCTTCTCCTAAACAAGATCAGAAACGGGCCAGTCATCGTCGGGTAGCAAGAAAAGGAGACTCTGCCGAAGGTGAGTGTATAATCTGTTTTGTTGGCTTTTTCCGTCGTCAGTTACAATGTGTTAGAGATAGGGAAATAGAAGCACGCTCAGTAGAGCGGCGGCGGCGGCATAGAAAGCGTTGCCTAATTAGCGGCATTTTTGGGGGCCTATATCTCGCGAAGGGTCGCCCGTACGGGCATGGTTCCTTTGACTTTTTTGTTCCTATCGATATGCTCTACTGCTCTGTCAAAGTCCCAATTTTCTACATTTGTCCTAGAATTGTGCCTGGCTTTTGATAGTACTGAGAAAAACTAATGGCAGCAGACTGCAGTATATAAGAATTTAACTTTTTTTAACCGCACTTGGTACAGTTATAAAAATCTGTTTGATAAGTTTGTAATTAAAATTTAAAATGGCAAATAACTCTGTACTTTCAAATTAACTTTGAAAGCAGATATGAAAAATGCAGGTGAACTGTGATTCATCTACACAAAATTACAGTAATACAAAATAAAATTAAATGTAAAATAACATGAATATACAGAATAAATTATCTTAAAGACATGTATAAATTATAGAATTATACATATGTATATTTACCTATTACAATCAATAAACCTCAATAAAGGAACTTTGGCATTAATTAGAGTAGGGTGTGAAACAAAATCTGGAAAAAATAAAAATGTTTAAAAACAAAGTTTTCATTTTGTATGAAAATAACTTTTTAACTATTTACTACTACTATAAAAATTAGATTAGATTAGTTATTAGATAAAAATTTGCATTGCAAAGTGAAAAATTCATTTCACAATTTTGGAATATCAATATAAAACAAATTTTTAAGATCCTCTTTTTTATATATTTCATTTATTTAGAGAATAAATAGGCTTTGATGAAAATTACTCAGACTATAAAGTAATTTAGTATTAATATAATTTAAAAGCTGAACTATTTAAGCTCTTGTTTGATATTACATAGATGCAAAATATTTTTGTAAATTTTAAATCTTAAATAAAATGTAGACCAAATTATCATTAAATAAAATGACAAAAATAATAATAATGTGCAATATCAAGTGCATTTACAGGCTATGATCAGATCTAATTTTTTTTTAAAGAGGCCAGAATAGTAAATTAGCAATGGTGGTAGCCAGATGAGACAGTTAAGATACAGTAGTGTCTCGTAAACTTGGCCTAATGTGGACCGAAGGGTGGCAGAGTTTGTGAAAATGCCGGGTTATCGGGAATGGGGTTAAAAAAGTAAGTATGAGTGTTTCCTCAGAAAATACTGTACTTGTATATATTGTTTGCTTGAGAATACAACAGAGAATAAACTGCCCAAATTCCCTTAAACAAAGGAAAATTACTGTACTTTATGAAGGCATAGAGCCTTTACTACATGAAAATGAAAATTAATGAATACACTGTGTACAGTAATTTACCTGATAAGACAGACCTCAGAAAAATACTTTATGAGGCATAAAGCTGTCTATAATGAAAATTAATTAACTAAGGATTTTTTTTTGCCCTGCCAGGGTGTGGCCGAGTTATCCGAACTGCCGGGTTATCAAGTGCCGAATTTTCGAGAGACTACTGTATCAGTCTCCTGTTCAGGAAACCCAGGATTGAATCCAAGTAATCAAAAAATTCCAAGAATTTTTTCAAAGGTAGTCTATCCCAGATATGTCAGATCCTGTTCATCACCACCCAGCTGCCCAGACTGTGAGCTTGGCCATGCCCATAATGGATACAATTAAAAGACCTTCTTAGTGCCCAAAGGGCAGAAACAAAAATAGCAGTGGTGGGAAAATGCCTTGATTCAATCAATTATATATTGATAAATTATGAGGATTAAAATCAGATTCAAATCTGGATCTCTAACAGTTGCAAATTTGATGTCTCTCTGCACACCATCTGCATAAACATATTTTGATTAAGATGCAATTGCTGTTGCAGAAAATTGTTTTGTTTTTGGTTTAGGTTGATATTTTATATTGTCCAGTTTGTTTTAATAGTTGTCTGTAATTTTCCTGAAAAATTAGAATCTTTCAAAATCATACAATAGAAATATTTCTGCATTATAAAACAGTAAAAACTGTTATATATCTATCTATCTATTAAGTAGATATTTATTTTCAAGTTAGCATGTATCTATTTTTATTTTGTTATTAACTAATAATCTGAGAGGGGAGATCCAATCTTCCATTTGAATACTGATTGATAACATTTTTTCGAAACTGTTCTATGGAACAATAGGACATTATGATTATATAATAATAATAATCATCATATGAAACTTTTAGTCAATAGAAAAACAGTATGAAATTCAGAAATTAACTCCTGCATAAACATACTATACTAGAAAAATTTAATTTGTTTTAATTCAAAGTTCTTCTGGGTGGAAATTTATGCACGTACAGTACAAAAATCACACTTCCAAGTATAAAAATCAATTTTTGTTTTATATGTCAAAGTAAAATACATCATTTTAGATATATTATCTATATTTTATATATATATATATATATATATAAATTCTAACATGTTCAAAATAGCTTTTTGACTAAACAGCAAGTAGAATTTACTATCAATATTTCTGAAATTACACAGAAGAAGTCATAATAATGAGTTAAAGGAACTTGGTTATTTTATTTTTTGTTAAAAACAAATTCTTGAATAGGTCATCTGTTATATTATTATATGTTCTGCATTTAACAAAATTAAAAATTTTATTAAAAACAGGAATCCCTTGTCAACTGCATTTTGAAATAATGCAAATTTCTACCAAGAATTGAGTTAATGAAAATATCCCAAGCCTGCAAGATTTAAATCATTAAAAATTGTTGTAATAAAAGTACAGTGGGTGATCGGTTAACAAACAGATTGGATAATGAACACTTTCACAAAAGATTTTAATGTTTGGACAATGAACACATGATCAAATAATGAACACCCCACAGAACAAACGCAAGAAGAAGCGACGTAAAATAATGAATACTGATTGGTCTTCCCTTGTCTTCGGGCAACAATTTGAAACTTTCCAGAGTGCGGGAGACATCGACACTCAAGCCAGTATATACTGATCGGATAGTATTCCTTTCAACTTTGAAACTCTCCCTTGAAATTCCAGCCTTTTATTTTTCTGACAAAAACAATTCTTTTATGTATTCATGAGACTGTCGGATAGGCACTCATTAAGTTTTGCGTCTGTTTTTCTTTTCGAAAGATGAGAGTATAATAGCAAAGGTAGAGAGTGGGCAGAAGATGCCTAATGTTGCTGGGCAGTATGGCGTGAACAGGTCTACAGTAGGCTGCAATTCAATCTTATTTCAGAAAAACACTGTATAATCAAGAAGACTCAAGCAACTAAAGGAGTAACAAAAATCACATCTGAAAAATAAAGAACATCGAAGAGTTCATAATGGAACCTGAAACGGATCTGATGACAGAACACCAAGAAATTCGGCAAGATATGTTTTCTTCTGAAAAAAAGGATTAATGCCGATATCTGTTATTAAAGATCCTTTGAAGAAGTGGGAGGATATCAGAATAATGGTGTTAGAATGGCAGCCAAACCAGCTTGAGGCTTGGGGGATTTCTACAATTGCAATGCTGTTAATTACTTACGAAAAATCCTGAAGAAGAGAGAAAAGCAATAGACATTAGACAGATTCTTTAACCCTTTCAAACGGAAAAAACATGACTAATAAAAATGCAAGACTGTGTATATGTATTTTTATTATTACATAATACATAATATTTTTATTATTACATAAATAAACATAGTAAGAAAGTATATATTTTTTTATTTTTAGGGGTCTCCAGAATGAATTAATTAAATTCCCATTAAAACCTATGGTAAATCGATAATCGGTTAACGAACAATTCGGAT
>NW_019384963.1:141934-160867 GCF_000671375.1 Centruroides sculpturatus | reverse complement strand
CCTCCTAACGCTAAAACTACTTAACCCACCTCCCCCTACCACTACTCTCTTCAACCATTAATTTTTTTTTTTTTTACCAAGTTGAAATCTATAAGAAAATGTATGAAAATCATATGCAGTTTTTTTACTTGCAGACCTGTGTAATCAAACTTACAATGAACTGTAATGTTTCTATGTATCATAAAAATGTTATTTATAAGGCTTGTAAAATTTTTTACAAGTAATACAGTATAGTAAAAAAAGTTATAAACTAAATATCACGTACCTTAGAAAAAACCTTTAACCGATGCGAAGTAAAAATTTAATGGTACAAACGTTTGTACCATTAAATTTTTACTTCGCATCGGTTAAAGGTTTTTTCTAAGGTACGTGATATTTAGTTTATAACTTTTTTTACTATACTGTATTACTTGTAAAAAATTTTACAAGCCTTATAAATAACATTTTTATGATACATAGAAACATTACAGTTCATTGTAAGTTTGATTACACAGGTCTGCAAGTAAAAAAACTGCATATGATTTTCATACATTTTCTTATAGATTTCAACTTGGTAAAAAAAAATTCCAACTTGTCAATTTTTTTTGTTACACTCAAGTTTTTTGTTTGTATTTAGTGTAAAATTCCTAGTTAACTTAAAATTTAGTATTCTTTTTTTATTTAGAAAATGGCCTTAAAACAAAGACATTAATTCTATCAATTATAGCTGGACTTGGCAATAAATAAATAAAAAATGTTAATGGTTGAAGAGAGTATAGTAGACCCCCCTATAACGCTTAGATACGTTCCACGTTAATCGTTAACTCTCCGTTGCGTGGCGCTAGACGGCTGAGATTATATATATAATTATAATATAGTTACAATAAATTAAGTTAATATATAATTATATATACAGTACCTAATTTATATATAATTTATATATAATACTGTACAGACGATAGCAAACTCTATTTAGCCACCTAAACAATCCATAGCATGGCACAGGGCGGAGGAAAGTAGTTCAGCTGCTCATCCACTATTGGACCAGATTCCATCAATCTTGTCGCGACACGAGTCAGCGACGATGTTTTAGGAGTTCCTTTATACGAATATTGCTACAATTTTTTCGCTACGTTATAGGAATTTCCATTATAGGGGGAGGTGAGTTAAGTAGTTTTAGCGTTAGGAGGAAGGTCGCATGATCGTGTAGAAACAGGTTAAAAGTTGATAGTGAGTAATTTTACTGGTAAGATTGAGCATGTTTCAACATGTTATCTGGGATACTAGGAATAAATATAAACAACCTGCTGTTGGATTAGATCATGTTTCAACAAGCTAAATAAGTTCAGTATCTTGCTGGCCATCTAATGCCACACGAACAAGCACAGTAGCATTCGAATGCTACTGTGCTTGTATTTTTATTTCTGGAATATGGCTCGCAGAGGGTGTGTAATTTCTCCCAACAACTTCTGTTATGTTTGTGATGAATACATAGTAAAAAGTCAACATCCCCTTAATCTGATCCCCTCTTTTTGGAAACAATGGAAGAAAAGGAAAAAGAAGCATGGAACCCTTTCAAGAATGTAGTGCGTAAGTTTTTAAGGAATACTAAGGACCCTGACTACAAAACTAATGTACAATGCATGTTGGCAGCATATGAAGCTCGAGGATGCAAAATGAGCTTAAAAGTTTATTTCTTACACTCCCATATTGACTATTTTCCCAAAGGGAGCCTACAGTGAAGAACAGGGTAAAAGATTTCACCAGGATGTCTGTGATATTGAGAGATGTTACTAAGGAAAATGGGATGTCAATATGTTAGCTGACTACTGTTGGATGCTCAATCGAGAAACCAGAGAAGGAAATCAGAAACAAGTTCAGAGAAGCATGAAAGAGAAGAAAAGGTGTCGTAAGAAAATAGAGCAGACCTAAAATTGTATGTAAGTATCAAACAATTTTTTGATTAGTTGTAAGAAAATATAAAATATTTAGTTCGTTGTAATAAATAAGATATATAAGATAATAAATATTTGTTTTTATTTTGCAAAAAACCTATACATCATGGGATGTTACGGAAGTCATTTTTAGAATCTCTGATCTTTAAAACATAATTCAGCAAAAAAGTCCTATGCAGATGAAAAAAAAATTTTTTTTGCAGACCTGTGTTATTCTTCAATTGCCTGTTATTGATTTACAGAGTTAGATGTTTCTCACCTTAATACTAATGCATAATGAACTAATGAATTTATGCAAATAAAATTTGCCATCTCCATTTTTAATGGAAATGCAATTGTCATAAAGTCACAGCTTTTGCTTATTGGGTTGTTCAAAGTGTTTTTTTTCCCACGAAAANTTATTACATAATACATAATATTTTTATTATTACATAAATAAACATAGTAAGAAAGTATATATTTTTTTATTTTTAGGGGTCTCCAGAATGAATTAATTAAATTCCCATTAAAACCTATGGTAAATCGATAATCGGTTAACGAACAATTCGGATAGCAAACAAAGTCTTGGAACAGATTATGTTCGTTAACTGATCATCCATTGTAGTTATTTGCATTTACAAGCAAAAAATTGTAGTTAGGATGTTTCTATTAAATTATGTACAAATATGAAAAGTTTAATTCAAATTTAACAAAATTATACATTTATTCATGTGTACAATGTTGTATACATTGACTAAACATTTTTATGTTAAACTAATCTAATTTTTTAAAATATATATTTAATGAAAGCTTTTCCAAAAGTTTAAAGTGTATCCAATGATGAACTGAAGTAGCTCAAAAAAGATTTTATACGAGTAACTAAAAAGGCTACATGAAATAGTCTCATTACCAATACAAATTATTGAGTCAAAATATGACCATAACCAACAAGTTCTTTTCACAAAACTGTCTCAGGTTTTTTTTAATTACTACAAACTTTTTAAACTACTATTTTCAATAAATATCACTATGATTTAAAAAAAAGAAAAAAAAAGGAATTCTACTGGAAATCAATTACAACTACACTGATCAAATAAATGAAGTTTGCTTGCTAAATTCAAACGAATTATGACAATGATAAGGAAAGTTTAACTCCAAACATGGTCTAACTGATTTTTATGCTACTATCTTTTGCTATCACTCACTGTGGTCTAAACTATTGTGAGAATTCGGACTCCTGTGTAAATTTTCACACATTGGTAAATTTTTATTATTATTTCTCTTTTTCCCCCCATCAATGAAGTAAAAGTTAGACCTTTTGACATATAAGTGTACCGCATCACTTCAAAGGTGACCTAAACATCTTTGGCAGTTCTCCCCTCACAACAGGAGATTATTCAGTTCCACCTTCATTATAATGTACAAATCAGTAGCCAATTGAAGAGAAAATCTCCACCTGTTACATGATAGAGAGTAACAGGATGACTCACAATTATCATTCAGGTGGCCATGCAGATGTTCAGAACTTAGCTACCTGCAGCAATTAATTTATGAAGTTTGACAACTGGTGTGAGACTTTCCCATCACAAGTAACGAGTAGAAAACATAATAAATCAAAAGAACCGTTCGATGAACCTGTCAGAATAACGTAAACAGCTCGTGACACAAGTCAAGAGTTACATGCGATTGTATCAATTTTCCCCCAATGATTCCCCCTCCGGGACGTGTATAAAAAGGGGTGGCACTTGCACCTCTGGGGAGACAGCCGAAGGCAGCCAGGGTGCGGACAGCCAAAGAGGACACCTCCAGGTGGACACCTCAGCAGCAGACAGCCAAAACGGACAGCTGGCATACACCCAGAAGAGTGGACATCAAGGGACACCCATACCGCTGTACTGTCCGATGCTCCATACCGCCATCCAAGGGAGACTACAATTTGGGACCCGCCAATCCAAGAGTGTTTTACCAATTTCCCATACAACAAGAGCAGGAATCCATGAGTTAAGCAACTAACCCCATTTTGATACTCTCTCTTTCATTCCTCAACACTCTCTCGAACATAGTGTAAGATTCGACAATATTATGTCGTTAGAATTAGATCTTAAGTAGTTAGTTAAAGTCTTATTAGACGGAATTATTGTAACCTTTTTGATTTGTATTTGTTTGTATAAGTTAGTTAATTAAATATGTTCATAGTGTTCAACCTGTGTAATTATTTACAGGTTGAACACTATTCTTATTCATGTGCCTCCCCACTCACATTAGCCATCCTAAACAGTCATATCTAACAAGAGCCGCCGGTAAGTCGGGAGAAGTTCGACGCTCCACCCCGTCGGCTCTCACACTATATTCTGATCCTATTATTGTAAAAATAAAATATTAATACAGTAGAGCGTCAATTATCCGAAAGTCAATCATCCTAAAGAATTCCAGTCGGCAAATTTAAATTTTCGCCAGGCGCTGCAATCTTTGGCTATGTCTTGGGCTACTCAAATATTTTGCGTTTTTGATACTAAATTAACTTCTAAAGTATAATTTTTTATTGTTTTTATATTTTTCAATATATTTATTTTGTTTGTACAAGATAAAAAAATAATTTTTAACGATACAATAGTCTTTGTTAGGCTTAACATCGATGAAAATTCAACGCAAAGCGACATGCAACAGAGAAAAATGTCAAGATGGGATAAATTAATATATTTTTTCGTACATAATCGGTTATATGAAACATCAATCTTCCAAACAACCCCAGTCCCCAACTGATTCGGATAATCGACGCTCTACTGTATTAACTTATATTGCAAAAATGATGACAATAACCAATAATAAAAAAACTACAAATACATTTTATGAAAAAGGATGCACTCTACCCCTCTTAGAAGTTCCAAAACGTTTAACCGAGACACCCTATATGTATATATGAAATCAAAACAATTCTCAATGTGTACTTGTGTATTATAAAAAAATTTCTAACAATGTATTATTAATTAGTAGCAATGGGATGATACCAAAATTTCTCCAGAGTCAAATTCTTTTGAATACTTTCTAAAGTTTATTTTAGTTTAGAAAAATTAACCTTTACATTATGAGCACAATACATAGATTAATAAACATCAAGCATAAGAATGGAAAATCCAGAATCTTTTGAAAGAGACCTGAAATTATCCATTTATACTGTATGTGGCTAAGCATGTTTTTATTGTGTACTACAAAATAAATTTCTAATCTTATTTCTGATAACATTAAGGGTAGTGTTGTAATATTAAAAGAAATTACACCTATTCTCTTTTAGTCAAAGAACTATCCCATTGTGTCATCTGGGGTCACCATCTTTGGAAACTGCTTTGTTAGCTGAAGCGATGATCAGATGGTAAATGAGAAGATGCATTTCTTTTTTATGCTTCTTGTAATCAGTATACCTCTTAAATGCTTTAATTACATCATATTTAACAGTAAATAAAATTTGATAAGTGATGTGAGACCAACAATCATCATCATCATTACAAGTTTGCCAATTTTTGAATTCATTCACTTGAACCACAAATGTCTAGACAGACTCATCTTGAAAAATCAATTTTTTAAAATTCAAAATAGCAGTAAACTTAGTGTGAACAAGAATATTTTTTCAGAATCGTGCAAATCATATTTGAAAATTTAATGTATTACACCATCATCTATGAATCATTTCAAAAACTGTCATAATTACAATGAGAAAATTATCATTAAAAATAAACAAATTTTTTGCTTTATACAGACACACTACGGTGACATTTTTCAAACACTTGGCAGATTATTCATCTCTTTATTCAGCCAACTGAATAAAGAGATGAATAATCTGCCAAGTGTTTTGAAAAATGTCACTGTAGTGTGTCTGTATAAAGCAATGTAAACTACAACACGGTTTCATCAGAATCAAATAAACATAAATATTAAAATAATTTTGTATACAGTAATACCTCGACTTACACGAACCCGGAGTTACTCAATTTTCAAATCTTGTCAATTCGTCTTTTGTTTGAGTGCCATGCAACTCCCTCCACACTATTGTTCGGCTTACATGTTCGGACGTGTCGTGTGGAATCGATATATAGCTACAATTTATTTTGTGTTATTTATTTCTGTGTTTGTTATATCTACAGAGACTTGAGAGACTCTACTATGTCATCCAAATGAAGTAGAACTGATTCTTCTGCATCAAACAAAAAAAGAAAAACTTTAATAATGTTAACTTTACATTCCAAAGATAAAGACTTCGATACAAAAATGAAAATTTATGAATTGGCAAAGTTTGATCTACTGGAATCGACGGTCAGAACAATTATAAAAAGGTAAAGAAAAAATTCTCGAAGCCGTGAAAAATGCTCAATCTTTAAATTCAAGCATCATTTGTAAATGTCACGATATTATCACTGAGATGGAAACAATGTTAAAATTATGGTGCGATAATCAAGTAAATGTGAAAAATTGTATAGTAATATAATATGTAATACATGTGTATTATCTAAGATTTTATTAAACATTTTTTTCTAAATTATTGTTTAGTCTCCAGTCCCAATTAAAAATTATTTGTATGTATTTATATGCGAAATTATACCCCGACTTACACAAATTTGACTTACATGGTTATAGCTCGGTCCCACCTATCGCATAAGTTTGGGGTATTACTGTAATAATATTTTTTCAATCAAAATATTATTTTATTTATATTTTAAACTGTTTTGATGATCACCAGCCTTGATTTGAAACTCATCAATGTTAACTAACTTATAACTTAAATAAAATCTTAAAAATTTTAAAAGCAGGAAAATTTATACAAAAAAACAAAAATTAATGAAAATACTGAAAAATTAAAATAAATTTAAATTTGATTATCTTGTGTACAAAACAACACAAACAATTTCCATAGTTATGTTGCAAAAGAAAACAGTTTTAATTACAATTTTTTAAATTAATTGAGAGTCAAAAACTGCAGACAAAATTAAATAAAATAAAAATTATTAAAAGTAATAATTAAAACTCTGGCCTTGAAACCAAAATTAATTAAAATTAAATCAATTTAAAATTAAAACAATGTTTTTAAAAACTGTTTAAAGTAATTTGATCTACAATTTGAAAATTTAAAAGTTGTTTTGAAATTTATGTTATTTGTGTGCAGTGGTGACAGAACATTTTGGTACAATCTCTCATTGCTCTGACTACACAAAAGAAAAGTCCACCACAACAGACATCACCTTGTATATGGGAGCGTACTCTCTGCTTAATTGAAACTTTCACCCCAACAAACTAATACTTAATCATTAATATCGTAATTTAAAAAATTTTTAATTTTTGATTGAAACAAATAATTAATTTTCTTATAAAATGAAAAAGAATTGTTTTTAAGAAACTGAAATCATGACAAGATTTGCTCAATTTCCAGAAAATGCCCGATTTTTCCAATTCCAATTAATTGTCTCATCACTATTAATTAGTATTTTGATTATCAAAAATTATATTGTATATTAAAACAAAAATAACTTATACAATTATTCAATGTAATGATTATCTCATTACTAACAATAGGGTCTACATTTTTGCAATTGTGATTTACCAACTAAAGCTAAGCCTTTATTGTATTTATTTTCCTTTTTTTTTTTTATGTAATCTCTGTGGTTGGTGAGGAATGTCTGTAGTTTAATATGACAAATTAATCCTTAGCAATTAGTATAAGGGTAAAAAAAATATCACTTACTGCATTTACTTATTATCTTAAAAATGTATTTTAATATCTGAGTTGCTTCTGTTTGTTGATCAACCTGTAAACATTAGAATTAATCAGAATATAATAAACAAATTATAGATTACTTTCCATATACTATAAATAAAGAAATTATAATAACTGGAACCAAATAAATGATTCCAGTAGTATGTGAATCCCCCTACACTACTTTATCAATATACAACAATTAGTGAATAACTCTAAAATCAAAGTTTTCTTCTGTAAATTATCACAATTAATCACACTTTAAATATTTTCAACCTTTTATAACAATTAAGAATCATTTATATAAATGTGTTGATAAATAAACTAAGGATTTAAATAAAATTTTTAAATTATGTATTTTGTTGCTTTATGCCTGTTGATAAAATTGCAGAAACACACATTAATAGAGCACTCATAGAATTTTAGAAGTAATAAACAATTATTGTTCAAATTATTGCTTGCAATTTTGGTGAACACACATTTTTATGGAAGAAAATGTCTTATGTATTGTCGTGTTATACATATTGTATTTTAAATACAATGAATCTTAAAATCAGTATAGTTTATAACTTAATAATACTTATCATCTGCACATCGGATTTAACTAAATATCACGTACCTTAGAAAAAACCTTTAACCGATGCGAAGTAAAAATTTAATGGTACAAACGTTTGTACCATTAAATTTTTACTTCGCATCGGTTAAAGGTTTTTTCTAAGGTACGTGATATTTAGTTAAATCCGATGTGCAGATGATAAGTATTATTAAGTTATAAACTATACTGATTTTAAGATTCATTGTATTTAAAATACAATATGTATAACACGACAATACATAAGACATTTTCTTCCATAAAAATGTGTGTTCACCAAAATTGCAAGCAATAATTTGAACAATAATTGTTTATTACTTCTAAAATTCTATGAGTGCTCTATTAATGTGTGTTTCTGCAATTTTATCAACAGGCATAAAGCAACAAAATACATAATTTAAAAATTTTATTTAAATCCTTAGTTTATTTATCAACACATTTATATAAATGATTCTTAATTGTTATAAAAGGTTGAAAATATTTAAAGTGTGATTAATTGTGATAATTTACAGAAGAAAACTTTGATTTTAGAGTTATTCACTAATTGTTGTATATTGATAAAGTAGTGTAGGGGGATTCACATACTACTGGAATCATTTATTTGGTTCCAGTTATTATAATTTCTTTATTTATAGTATATGGAAAGTAATCTATAATTTGTTTATTATATTCTGATTAATTCTAATGTTTACAGGTTGATCAACAAACAGAAGCAACTCAGATATTAAAATACATTTTTAAGATAATAAGTAAATGCAGTAAGTGATATTTTTTTTACCCTTATACTAATTGCTAAGGATTAATTTGTCATATTAAACTACAGACATTCCTCACCAACCACAGAGATTACATAAAAAAAAAAAGGAAAATAAATACAATAAAGGCTTAGCTTTAGTTGGTAAATCACAATTGCAAAAATGTAGACCCTATTGTTAGTAATGAGATAATCATTACATTGAATAATTGTATAAGTTATTTTTGTTTTAATATACAATATAATTTTTGATAATCAAAATACTAATTAATAGTGATGAGACAATTAATTGGAATTGGAAAAATCGGGCATTTTCTGGAAATTGAGCAAATCTTGTCATGATTTCAGTTTCTTAAAAACAATTCTTTTTCATTTTATAAGAAAATTAATTATTTGTTTCAATCAAAAATTAAAAATTTTTTAAATTACGATATTAATGATTAAGTATTAGTTTGTTGGGGTGAAAGTTTCAATTAAGCAGAGAGTACGCTCCCATATACAAGGTGATGTCTGTTGTGGTGGACTTTTCTTTTGTGTAGTCAGAGCAATGAGAGATTGTACCAAAATGTTCTGTCACCACTGCACACAAATAACATAAATTTCAAAACAACTTTTAAATTTTCAAATTGTAGATCAAATTACTTTAAACAGTTTTTAAAAACATTGTTTTAATTTTAAATTGATTTAATTTTAATTAATTTTGGTTTCAAGGCCAGAGTTTTAATTATTACTTTTAATAATTTTTATTTTATTTAATTTTGTCTGCAGTTTTTGACTCTCAATTAATTTAAAAAATTGTAATTAAAACTGTTTTCTTTTGCAACATAACTATGGAAATTGTTTGTGTTGTTTTGTACACAAGATAATCAAATTTAAATTTATTTTAATTTTTCAGTATTTTCATTAATTTTTGTTTTTTTGTATAAATTTTCCTGCTTTTAAAATTTTTAAGATTTTATTTAAGTTATAAGTTAGTTAACATTGATGAGTTTCAAATCAAGGCTGGTGATCATCAAAACAGTTTAAAATATAAATAAAATAATATTTTGATTGAAAAAATATTATTACAGTAATACCCCAAACTTATGCGATAGGTGGGACCGAGCTATAACCATGTAAGTCAAATTTGTGTAAGTCGGGGTATAATTTCGCATATAAATACATACAAATAATTTTTAATTGGGACTGGAGACTAAACAATAATTTAGAAAAAAATGTTTAATAAAATCTTAGATAATACACATGTATTACATATTATATTACTATACAATTTTTCACATTTACTTGATTATCACGCCATAATTTTAACATTGTTTCCATCTCAGTGATAATATCGTGACATTTACAAATGATGCTTGAATTTAAAGATTGAGCATTTTTCACGGCTTCGAGAATTTTTTCTTTACCTTTTTATAATTGTTCTGACCGTCGATTCCAGTAGATCAAACTTTGCCAATTCATAAATTTTCATTTTTGTATCGAAGTCTTTATCTTTGGAATGTAAAGTTAACATTATTAAAGTTTTTCTTTTTTTGTTTGATGCAGAAGAATCAGTTCTACTTCATTTGGATGACATAGTAGAGTCTCTCAAGTCTCTGTAGATATAACAAACACAGAAATAAATAACACAAAATAAATTGTAGCTATATATCGATTCCACACGACACGTCCGAACATGTAAGCCGAACAATAGTGTGGAGGGAGTTGCATGGCACTCAAACAAAAGACGAATTGACAAGATTTGAAAATTGAGTAACTCCGGGTTCGTGTAAGTCGAGGTATTACTGTATACAAAATTATTTTAATATTTATGTTTATTTGATTCTGATGAAACCGTGTTGTAGTTTACATTGCTTTATACAGACACACTACAGTGACATTTTTCAAAACACTTGGCAGATTATTCATCTCTTTATTCAGTTGGCTGAATAAAGAGATGAATAATCTGCCAAGTGTTTGAAAAATGTCACCGTAGTGTGTCTGTATAAAGCAAAAAATTTGTTTATTTTTAATGATAATTTTCTCATTGTAATTATGACAGTTTTTGAAATGATTCATAGATGATGGTGTAATACATTAAATTTTCAAATATGATTTGCACGATTCTGAAAAAATATTCTTGTTCACACTAAGTTTACTGCTATTTTGAATTTTAAAAAATTGATTTTTCAAGATGAGTCTGTCTAGACATTTGTGGTTCAAGTGAATGAATTCAAAAATTGGCAAACTTGTAATGATGATGATGATTGTTGGTCTCACATCACTTATCAAATTTTATTTACTGTTAAATATGATGTAATTAAAGCATTTAAGAGGTATACTGATTACAAGAAGCATAAAAAAGAAATGCATCTTCTCATTTACCATCTGATCATCGCTTCNCTTTTCGGTAATAAAAGAGCAAAATATGCCAAAAATGCTGCTTTCGATCTTCCATATTTGATAGGACACAAAAAATAAACAATTGCACAAAATCAAACAAAATTTTTTACAAATAAGCCTTAAAATGCTAGCTGTCAAAATATATAATGATAATACAGTTTAGAATGAAAATGGCGGAAAAAATACGACTAATCCGTCTAGTGGTAAAAAAAAAAAACAAACTTACTTTCCAAACAACCCAATAGGATTTTTATCATAATAATAAACAACAATCATTTAACACATATTTGTATATTACAAATAATAGCAATATTCAAATATAAAAAAGACAACAATTTATTAAACATTACATTCAAATAAAAAAAGAACATAGTAGAATTTCTAGAATTAACAATAAATGTTTAGAAATTTAATTTAAAATAAATAAATCTAATTTGAAATATATTTTATCAAACCATATTTTATATATTCAGAACAGTTTTAACATTATGGAAAGAATTAAATATTGTAACAGGTCCTGGTGCAGGATTTTAAGTGTGTGGAGTTTTAAAAATACCCCCATTGTTTTTTTAGTGACAGTTTATGAAGTAACACTACAGTAGACTAAGGAAGAACTTAATGAGTACAAAACAATGTTATATACAATATACTCTTTAATTCTTCCAAATGAGGAATTAAACCCACAAAAGCCATGTGCATAGCCTTGAATGATAGTAAGTGAACTTAGTATTTTATTTCAAAACGTTTTACAACTAATGTTTGGGAATATTCTACAAACTTAGAAAGTTAATAACAGAAATAAAGACACTCAAAAATTATTTTAGTTTAATGTTTTAACATTTAATTATTAGGTGATGGTGCTGTTTCTTTTACATTCAACATTTTTTGTGTTATAAAATATTAAATTTAGAACAAACGTCAATCTTATCTAAAAGTTAAATCATAACTAAAAAATTACATTGTTACAGAAAATTACAGTGTGTCCTGTGGAAGACATTTTAAATTCATATGACACTTATATGCTATGTAATTTTATACTTAAAAATTTTGTTCGTATAATTGTACATTTTTACCATTAACATTACTTTGAAATAAGAAAATTTGTTGAAACATTAAAGTTCTTAGTATAAGTATTAAACTTTTGCATACCAATCTCAGTTTACACTGTTTTTTTAACACCAGTAAAGGATCATTTCCTGAAAATCATTGCTACTATTTTTCAGAATTTCCAAAACAAAGTAAAATGTAGTTTATTCTAAAACAAACCATTCTACATTACAAAATCATAAATGCAATTTATATTTTGCTTCATTTAATTAATTAAAAAAATCATTTTTTAATTAAAAGACATATATATATTATTTCTTAATTTATTTTTACTTTTGAATTTGGCTACAAATATTTTACAATTAAGAAATTTTGATATATGAAAGCACTAAAAAACATATCATGCAAATTGGAAATTCTACAAAGCATCTTTTCAACAAAATGTATCATGAAAGTATTATGATTCCAAGTTTCACATAATCAAGAAACAACTACTACTTGGACACCAAATTTATTTATTTCAAAATGTTTCTAGTCTTACTTTAAGCCATCTTTAACACACATGCAAGTTAAATGTAGAATAACAAAACAGGATATTTATGAAGTTTATTGACATGCAATATTTTATATTTATATAATAAAAAACTATACATTATAATTAAATTAATCACAATAAAATATGATTCTGAATGATAGTAGCACCACTCCTTGATACCAAGCATCAATATAAATGAAGGTGATACAGTAGACTTATCTGACTCAATTAGCCAAATAATTTTGTTTTATTTAAAAAAAAAATATTAAAAAAAGAAGATTTTTATCATTACTTTGTACTTTTTATTACTGTACATTATTATTAAATAACACTGTAAAAATGTGATTGTAAATGTTTCATAAAACATATGGTTATTCAACAGATCATAGTAATTGCATACATATTGACTTATTTTTGCTAAAAATTTTGTATTAAAACGTTACAAATCAAATTAATTTAGTTATTACATGTACTGTAAAATTTACAGCTAAAAACAAATCACATATGAGATGCACTGAGGTGCCTGACTACACAGGAAATGTCCTATCTTCAATCTTTATGTTATAAAGCTTTTTCCTGCTGCATTAATTCAGATAATTGTGAGTCTACTGTATTTGGATTTGGGAATAGCTCATTTTGATGAACAATATAATTTGTTATCATTATCATTAAATATTTCAAGTTCAAAATTGTCATTAAAATGATTGAAGTACAAATAACTTGCATCACACTACACAAACACATATATATGATTTGAATAAAATTCTTTTTCTGAATGCCAACAAATTTATCTAACTAAAAGAATCTATGGAATATGAAAAAATTATATTTCAATTAAAAAATTACTTTTAAAGANTTAAAAGTAATAATTAAAACTCTGGCCTTGAAACCAAAATTAATTAAAATTAAATCAATTTAAAATTAAAACAATGTTTTTAAAAACTGTTTAAAGTAATTTGATCTACAATTTGAAAATTTAAAAGTTGTTTTGAAATTTATGTTATTTGTGTGCAGTGGTGACAGAACATTTTGGTACAATCTCTCATTGCTCTGACTACACAAAAGAAAAGTCCACCACAACAGACATCACCTTGTATATGGGAGCGTACTCTCTGCTTAATTGAAACTTTCACCCCAACAAACTAATACTTAATCATTAATATCGTAATTTAAAAAATTTTTAATTTTTGATTGAAACAAATAATTAATTTTCTTATAAAATGAAAAAGAATTGTTTTTAAGAAACTGAAATCATGACAAGATTTGCTCAATTTCCAGAAAATGCCCGATTTTTCCAATTCCAATTAATTGTCTCATCACTATTAATTAGTATTTTGATTATCAAAAATTATATTGTATATTAAAACAAAAATAACTTATACAATTATTCAATGTAATGATTATCTCATTACTAACAATAGGGTCTACATTTTTGCAATTGTGATTTACCAACTAAAGCTAAGCCTTTATTGTATTTATTTTCCTTTTTTTTTTTATGTAATCTCTGTGGTTGGTGAGGAATGTCTGTAGTTTAATATGACAAATTAATCCTTAGCAATTAGTATAAGGGTAAAAAAAATATCACTTACTGCATTTACTTATTATCTTAAAAATGTATTTTAATATCTGAGTTGCTTCTGTTTGTTGATCAACCTGTAAACATTAGAATTAATCAGAATATAATAAACAAATTATAGATTACTTTCCATATACTATAAATAAAGAAATTATAATAACTGGAACCAAATAAATGATTCCAGTAGTATGTGAATCCCCCTACACTACTTTATCAATATACAACAATTAGTGAATAACTCTAAAATCAAAGTTTTCTTCTGTAAATTATCACAATTAATCACACTTTAAATATTTTCAACCTTTTATAACAATTAAGAATCATTTATATAAATGTGTTGATAAATAAACTAAGGATTTAAATAAAATTTTTAAATTATGTATTTTGTTGCTTTATGCCTGTTGATAAAATTGCAGAAACACACATTAATAGAGCACTCATAGAATTTTAGAAGTAATAAACAATTATTGTTCAAATTATTGCTTGCAATTTTGGTGAACACACATTTTTATGGAAGAAAATGTCTTATGTATTGTCGTGTTATACATATTGTATTTTAAATACAATGAATCTTAAAATCAGTATAGTTTATAACTTAATAATACTTATCATCTGCACATCGGATTTAACTAAATATCACGTACCTTAGAAAAAACCTTTAACCGATGCGAAGTAAAAATTTAATGGTACAAACGTTTGTACCATTAAATTTTTACTTCGCATCGGTTAAAGGTTTTTTCTAAGGTACGTGATATTTAGTTAAATCCGATGTGCAGATGATAAGTATTATTAAGTTATAAACTATACTGATTTTAAGATTCATTGTATTTAAAATACAATATGTATAACACGACAATACATAAGACATTTTCTTCCATAAAAATGTGTGTTCACCAAAATTGCAAGCAATAATTTGAACAATAATTGTTTATTACTTCTAAAATTCTATGAGTGCTCTATTAATGTGTGTTTCTGCAATTTTATCAACAGGCATAAAGCAACAAAATACATAATTTAAAAATTTTATTTAAATCCTTAGTTTATTTATCAACACATTTATATAAATGATTCTTAATTGTTATAAAAGGTTGAAAATATTTAAAGTGTGATTAATTGTGATAATTTACAGAAGAAAACTTTGATTTTAGAGTTATTCACTAATTGTTGTATATTGATAAAGTAGTGTAGGGGGATTCACATACTACTGGAATCATTTATTTGGTTCCAGTTATTATAATTTCTTTATTTATAGTATATGGAAAGTAATCTATAATTTGTTTATTATATTCTGATTAATTCTAATGTTTACAGGTTGATCAACAAACAGAAGCAACTCAGATATTAAAATACATTTTTAAGATAATAAGTAAATGCAGTAAGTGATATTTTTTTTACCCTTATACTAATTGCTAAGGATTAATTTGTCATATTAAACTACAGACATTCCTCACCAACCACAGAGATTACATAAAAAAAAAAAGGAAAATAAATACAATAAAGGCTTAGCTTTAGTTGGTAAATCACAATTGCAAAAATGTAGACCCTATTGTTAGTAATGAGATAATCATTACATTGAATAATTGTATAAGTTATTTTTGTTTTAATATACAATATAATTTTTGATAATCAAAATACTAATTAATAGTGATGAGACAATTAATTGGAATTGGAAAAATCGGGCATTTTCTGGAAATTGAGCAAATCTTGTCATGATTTCAGTTTCTTAAAAACAATTCTTTTTCATTTTATAAGAAAATTAATTATTTGTTTCAATCAAAAATTAAAAATTTTTTAAATTACGATATTAATGATTAAGTATTAGTTTGTTGGGGTGAAAGTTTCAATTAAGCAGAGAGTACGCTCCCATATACAAGGTGATGTCTGTTGTGGTGGACTTTTCTTTTGTGTAGTCAGAGCAATGAGAGATTGTACCAAAATGTTCTGTCACCACTGCACACAAATAACATAAATTTCAAAACAACTTTTAAATTTTCAAATTGTAGATCAAATTACTTTAAACAGTTTTTAAAAACATTGTTTTAATTTTAAATTGATTTAATNTCAACATTTTCAAAAGAAAAGAAAAGGAAGAATTCGAGTTTTATTATTTTAGAAAATTTTTCTACGGATGTTCCATATTCACTTTTTAACTTGTATTTTGAATTTTTTTCCTCCCAATAATTAAATTATTTGGAAGCAATTAGTTGTGCTAACTCGTTTCGGTTAGTTTATAAAAGATCGAGTAGATATTAATGCGTTTTGTTATTCTCAGTCGTTAATTAAACTATTGTTATATTTTTATAAACGAGGACATAAAATCCTCGTAAATCAATAAAATAGAAAATAAAATACTAAATGAAGGACGCCGAAACTTCGTGACTTCTTAATACGTAAAATTTTCAATTTTATTATTTACTTAAAATAAATATTGCGTTAATTAACCAATATTTATTAAACTCTATGGAGAGTGGTAAATAAATAACTTTTTCTGCGATAAATTTGTAAAATTTTCTCTACGTTTCAAGTGGAATTATTAATCGAATAATAATACCGTTTATTTAATATATAAAGATGGAATAAAATTAAAGTTTTTTTGGCCGAAAATATTATCTCATACTCGATAACAGTGTCAAAAAGGTTCAAACGGTCGTATTAGATTTCTGCTATTGTTTTTAACAACGTAATGTTCTTTGTGAATTCGTCTGGCCTATTATTTTTCTCTAATAAGCTATTATATTAGAAAAGTTTGCACTTGGTAAATTTCGTCGATATTTCGAAACGAAGTAAGGTGAAAACCGTTTTGAAATTATCGCTACATCACAGACAATAATAAAGAAATTAAACAAAAGTTATAGAGGAAATTGCATTTTGTTTCTTTCTTATGTAAGAATAGTAATAGAAATAATGTCTTTGGAGTCGGTTCGTTATATTATTTTTATTCCACAATACGGAACCCGATTTAAGCCAGGCCGCATTCCTTACCATTTCGGTTTGTCCAAATTTCTAATGTGTAAATTACAAGATAGAAGCCAATATTTGAAATGAAACCGGTGTCTGTAAATATCTTATCGATTATATCGGTCTCATATCGTTTTTATATTTCGCAGTAGTTTCCATACCCCTACACTTATTGGGGATGTGAAACGATAAGAAATAAATTTACACTGAGAAAAATATCGTATCCATCATTCGTATACAAATTGCATTCGAACCAACTTTAGGATTGTATTAAAATATTGGGTTATTCGGAAAGTAATTTCGTTTTTTTTCCGTTGAAAAACACACAATATTTTTATAATAAATAAATATTTTATTGAATTATATATCGACCATTTTGGTCAAATACCTGTTGTCATCGTTTCTGGTAGTAGCATGATTTCACATTCATAAAAGTTTTGATCGTTGCTTACAAAAAACTGATCCAAGTGATTTTTGACATTGTCATTTCAAGTAAATGTCTTACAGTTAAAAAAATTTGTATAGACCAGAACAAGTAATAATCTGAGTGTGCTGGATCTGGAGAATATGATTGTTGTGATAGCATGTCCCATCTAAGTTATAACAGTTTCTGACAAGTTACCAAAACTTGTGTGAAATTTGACATCATCGTGGTAAAACACCACCTGTTTTGTTGATCAATTCTGACTGCCTTTTCTGTTTGATGATATTACTCAGTTTGTTTACTCAATGGCAGTTTACTTTCAAATCAATTGTTAAATTGTCTAGTAAAAGCACCAAAAAAAAATTTCCTTAAAATCCCACCAAAGAGCATCTCTCTTTAAAAACATGTGGAACCCATATATCAAGCTTTGAAACGAAACCAATTTGTTTCAAGTAATCATAAACAGTTCAATTAGACAAATTTAATCTCTTAGTGATTTCACGTGTTGTTATTTGGCAGTTTGCTTTATCACTACCTTTATTTTGCTTTCATTGGCTTCAACTGGCCATCCAGAACGTGGTGCATCTTCAATATTGAAATTGCCAGAACGAAATTTTGTAAACCAGTTTTGGCACTGTCATTCTGTCAATACAGGTATACCTCAACTTACGTTGTTTCGAGTTACGTTGTTCCCGATTATACGTCGTTTGTCAAAAAAGTATATGGAAAAATAAAAATCAAATTTAAGTCATTTTATTCGACTTTACGTCTGTCCGCCACAAATATTGAAGTCGTAATATCACTAGAAAAATGTTTAAAGCACATAAAATCATATTAAAATATATACATTCACAAGTATGTACTGTATTTACAGTACATGCATTCGTAAATGTAGATTACTTTTTTCTGTACTATATTAAAAACTAAAATTTATTTGTTTGTAAGCTTAAAATAGATCCTTATTAACCATACATTATTAAAAATGCATTAATAAATAAAATACAGAACC
>NW_019384963.1:121704-138118 GCF_000671375.1 Centruroides sculpturatus | reverse complement strand
TTGAATTTTCGTCGATGTTAAGCCTAACGAAGACTATTGTATCGTTAAAAATTATTTTTTTATTTTGTACAAACAAAATAAATTTATTGAAAAATATAAAAACAATAAAAAATTATACTTCATATGTTAATTTAGTATCAAAGATGTAAAATATTTGAGTAGCCCAAGAAATAGCCGAAGATTGCAGCGCCACAGCACTAGCGAAAATTTAAATTTGCCAACTGGAATGCTTTCGGATAACGGACGTTTCGGATAACCAGCTTTCGGATAAACGACACTACTGTATATACAGTAGAATATACTTATTGTAATCACAGTATCATATTAAGCTCCTAATAGAAACAAACCTTCAATCTTGCATTATAGGAGCCTCCTGTAATGCAAAATCTTATTTTATGATGATTCCTCTACTTCATGATCTTTCTTTGCATATCACTAATTACTGTTGATTTTTCTTTTCAGAAATTTATATTTGAATACATTGCGTTAGTTAATTCTAAATTTTCATTGTCAAAAGACTCATGCAAAATAGCTAAGACAACTCTGGTTAAATCTAGTGTTTTTGAATACTTTACTATAATTACAGACAGAAAACATTACTTTGTAGTTGAAGATATAGTGATTATAATGAAAGACACTGAAAAAAGTAAAGTATTTTCAGTTTTGATGGCAATGTCATTTAAAAAATGCTAAAAAATTAGCCTGATGATTCAGTTGGTAGTGATAAAATGACATTTTGGGTTAATATAATCAAAATATACTTTAAATTACTATTTAGAGGAAGGAGTTGGACCTTCTAAAATTCTATGAGTCTGAGTCAGGGGCTTAGTCTACTGACTCACAATCCTGATATCATCAATCATCTAATGTTATCAGAACTAGCACACATTAAAACAAATCAAAACACACTTACTGTAATCAGAATTTCTGTTACCATCATTGTCATGTAGGCAATTTTTTTTTTAGCTGTCTTATTGCACTATCAGCCTCAATAAGTAAACAAAAACACACAATCATTGTTATAGTTAGTTATCATTATCTTAACTAGGTGTTTAAATACTGATTGTTTTAATCATTGTTTCTTCACAATACAGTAACTTAAACTGCTGGCATTTAGTACTTAATTACATGTTAACTATTGTTAAAAGTTGTAGCCTATTGAAAAAAACAGTAGACAACAAGGGACGAATTATTTTTAATGAAGATCTACCACTAATAACAAATATCAAGTTATACATTTTTTAATTGTATTAATTTCATACTCTTAATAATCAGAGTCAATAATACTACAATTACTGTAGATTCTGGTTTTATTTAGTTACTCTGTTTAATGTTATCAGTATAGGCAAGTTTCCAAATGATTACAATTAGTGGAGTCTATTGTATTAAATTTTGTTTCAAATTACTTTAATCAAAATATATAAATGATAGATTTATAAATTATTATTTGTTGAACATTCTTATATAGTTGAAATATTTTTAAATTTAACTGTTGAAAATAAAATTTTTGTCCAGATGGGAAAGAATGTAGCTTAAGTGTAATGAAAAAAAATCTACATAGTACAATAATTACTACTTAATTCTAAATTAGGAAAAAAAATGTTAAACTAAATAATTATTTATATTATATAAACTAATTTAAATGAAAACTTTTACCTCAGTATTAGAAAGCATAAGACACATGTCAACATCACTGGTTGTAGTGCCAAAACCATTCATTGAAGAACCAACAATGTAAACACTGCATTCAACTGAAACAATAAAAAGGAAAACTTTTATCCTGAAAAATACTAATAATTAGGCAATTAAAACAAAGAATAGATCCTTAAATATTAATACTTCTGTAATGTTTTAAAATTTCTTATAATTACTTAAATATATTTTAATCATTTCACAATATTTGAAAATCAAAAATTGTTAATATGTTTTTAAATATATATAAGAATTAAAAAAATAATAAGATTTAAAAAATAAAATCCATTCTTCTTCTTCGTCCTGGTCTATATCCCAGATTATTTGGGGTCAGCCCGGAATGTCAATTTACGCCATGTTGGTCTATCTCTAATTGTTTCTTCATCCACTCCGCAGTCCAGCATATCTGTTTTTATACATTCAATCCGTCTCCCTGTACTTTCATATTTAGTGCCTTTTTTGTTACATGTTCCTCATTCCTTCTCACCACATGTCCAAACCATGTCAGTCTATGGCTTTTTATTTTTTCTGAGATAGATACTACCTTTAAACTTCCTCTGATGTAATCATTTCTAATCCTATCCATTCTTGTGACCCCGCACATCCACCTCAGCATTCGCATCTCTGCCACATGCAATTGCTTCTCTTCGGTGACTGTCATCGGCCAGCACTCGCACCCATACATAAGCACGGGTCTGATGACAGTTTTATATATTAGCCCTCTTATTTTAAATGGCATGCATTTGTCACAAGTTATTCCTGTCACCTGTTTCCACTTTACCACCCTGCGTTGATCCTCCTAGTAACCTCCTTATCACTGTTGCCATCTTTCTGGAGCAGAGAACCCAGATATCGGAATTCAGTACTTTCTGGCAATGGTATTCCATTTAGTTTTAACGAACCAGTACCAGGGAGACTGTCAAAATTACAGAACATATATTCCATCTTGGTTTGGCTAATTTTTAGTCCCTCATTTTCCAGCACATGTTGCCATTTGCTTAGCCGTCTCTAATTCTTCCCTGCCCTCATCAATGAGGACTATGTCATCTGCAAACAGCACACATCAGGGTACATCCTCTTGTACAGCAGATGTTATCACATCCATAACTAATAGGAAGAGGTATGGGCTGAGTGCTGACCCCTAATGTAAGCCCACTCTTACTTTGAACATGTCTGTCAATCTGGCTGCAGTTCTAACTTGCGTGCTGGCCCTATAGTACATATCTTCAATTGTCACAATGTATTGAAGCGGCACACCTTTCCTCCTAAGATACCACCAAAGGACTTCTCTTGGGACTCTGTCATAAGCTTTTTCCAAGTCTATGAACACCATATGCATGTTTCTCCTCATAGATCGGTATTTCTCCATCACCTGTCTCACCACGAATATGTCATCTGTAGTACTACTCCCAGGCATAAATCCAAACTGGCCTTCAGTGACACTAGTTTCCTCTCTAATCCTCTGTTCAATTATCTTTTGAAAAAGTTTCATTGTGTGAGCCAATAGTTTTATCCCCCTATAATTATTACATTCCTGCACATCCCCTTTTTCTTTAAAGATGGGTACTAAATAGCTTCTTCTCCATTCATTGGGTATAGTTCCCTCTAACAGTATTTTGTTAAATAGCTCTGTTAACCAGTCTCTTCCCTCGGACTTTTCATACCTCTATTGGTATCTGAACCAGGCCCACTGATTTCCCATTTTTCATTTTATTCAATGCCAGCTGTACTTCTCATTTCTCTATTATGCCTATGGGCCAATATTTGGCTCTACATTTTCAGTTTTAGTTTGTCTGTCATTTTCCATGTTCGTAAGCTCTTTAAAGTATGTTTTCCACCAGGCCTTATTTCTTCATTTTTAGTTAGCACTTTGTCATTTGTGTTCTTTATACACTTGATATAGGTCATATATTTACTCCCTCTGCCTCTCATTTTCGCAAGTCTATATATGGCTTTTCTACCTACTTTTCCCGTGAGTGACCTATACATTTCGTCCTGGGCTTGAGCCTTAGCTATGGTGACCTCTGTCTTCGCCTTTTTTTTCATCTGCACATAGACATCTCTTTTCTCTTCCCTTACCTTATTATCTCCTTTCTCATTCTGCCAACTTTTAAAAGCATCTTTCTTCTCTCTTATAGTTTTCTTTACTTCTTCATTCCACTACCACACCTCCTCCTCTATTTTCCTAACTGACTTTGTTTCTCTCAGAAGTTCCTTTGCAATCCTTTGTATTTCCCTGGCCACCTGTATCCACCATTCATCTGCCGAGTCATTGCACTTTGCGTTACCATTAATAACGCTTATTACTTTTTCTTTAAACTCTATTGCCCTTTCCCCTTTTAACAACCACCATTTAATTTTAGGTATCAGTTTATCTTTATACTTAATCCTATTAAGATCAATCCTTAATTCCATTACTAAGAATCTATGCTGACTAGTCAAGTCTTCTCCTGGTATCACTTTACAGTCCTTAATCCCTTTTAGAGTAGTCCGTCTTGTTAATAGGTAGTCTATTTGTGATTTATGATCCCAGCTCTTATAAGTTATTAAATGTTCTTCACATTTATCAAAATAAGTGTTGACCACGACTAAATCATAGGCGGTGGCCATTTGCAAAACACACACTCCTTCAAAATTTCTACCACCAAATCCTTTGCCTCCGTGTACTCTCTCATAACCAGCATTATTTTTTCCCACATGCCCGTTAAAGTCCATTCCAATAAATATCTCCTCATCTGCTGGTACCTCTGTCATTATCTTAGCCAAATCTTCCCAAAATTGCTCTTTAACTCCAGCATCTATACCCACTTGCTGTGAATATGAACTGATTACATTAACTATCAGTTCTCCAATACTCAGTTTCACCAATATTAATCTATCATTTACTCTATTGACTATGACTACATTCTTCTTTAAGTTGTTGTCTATGACTATCCCCAAAAAAATAAAATCCATCTTACTGAAAATTTGGCAAATTTAATTTTAAATTTAGTAGAAAAAAAATTGAAAACTGCCTTTTTTTTTTTATTAAGTTAACTAAATATAAAAACACTTCATTCAAAAATATAAACAGTTATTTACTTAATTTACAAATTTCCTTATACAACGAAAACACTAACATTTTTTTTATTACTGAGTTTTCTATTAAATATTTAATTTTTCATATTTATTTTTTACATTTGAAGATGTGCATGGATAAAGATACTATATTATGAAATCAAACTTTTCAATGAATTGATGTTGAAGTTTTTTATTATGTAATTAAGTGTATAAATATAACCACAAAATCACTTGTTTTAGAGAATAAGACACAGTGTCATTTAGTTTCTGAGATCTTTGATGATGGTATGTGAAAGATGAATACATTGTATCTTCATCCACTCATCTTGAATTGATCATCTTTAGATGTAACTAATGTCCTCATAATTTCTCTGCTTATTTACCTATATCAGATATTTTGCTATTTTTACAATGTTTTAAACAGCATATTATGATAATTCATAAATTTAAAATTAGCTCCTTCTGTCATATAAATTATTATAATAATCTAAAATAGGGTGTAGAAGAAAAATGTGAATAAATCTTGATATAAAATAACAAAAATTGATTCACATCCTCAGTCAAGTGCAAAAACATTTTCTGAAATTTAGCTACCTCTCTAATACATAAAAAGTTTCATTTGACAAACTAGATTTAAGTTTATTTATAATATTATGCACTCATTGCCATAAAAATTAGCACACCAAGAAGGAGTTGTCATATCACTGTGAAACTTAGCATGCAGATAAGTCTCAATCAGATATTGAAATGAGTAAAGTTATAGCATGATGACATATTGTGTAATGCCAGCAGAAGGCATTAAATTGTGTCCATCTTGACCTATAAAGAAAAGCATGCAAGGCATCTTATCTGTAGTTTATCTGTTGAAGAGGGATGCTGTATCAATAGAGATGCCTTTGCTGCAATCAAAGATCATATGAACAACTAACCAATTTTGAGAGGGGTAGGATCATCAGGTTGAGAGAAGCCAGATGATCATCTAACAGAATAGTCTGCTATCTAAGCTGTTCTAACAACACAGAGGTGTTGGGACCAGTGGACAAAAGAGCTCGCACACATGGCACCCATGCTCAGGATGCCCTTAGCAGACCACTAGCCAAGAGGACCATCTGGTCCTCCAACAAGTATGAATACAGCTGACTATCATTGTCTGCCATCTGGACACAGGTGGCACCATTACAAGCCCCCATGTTTGTCCATACCATTTTGAGGTGTGTGGGCAAGGAACATTTGGTACTGCAGCAGCCATTACATATGCTAGCATTGACATCACCTACTGTTGCCTCTGTTTGTAGTAGTGTCACTCCTGATGGGACTGGACCACAAATGGAATGGAACAGTTGTCTACAGTGACAAATCCAGATTCAAGCTGGCACTGACAATGGCCATGTTCATGTCTGGAGGCCACATAATAAATGACTCACTCCTGTCTACACTTTGGAGTGGCACACTGCCACCACAGCTGGTGTGATGTCTGGGGTACCATCATATACAATAGCCAATCACCTCCAGTAGTAATACAAAAAAAAAAAAAAAAAATCCAAGGAAACATCACAGCCCAGCAGTATGTTAGTGACATCCTGCAGCCATGTGTTGCTTCTTGTGGCAGGGCTTACAACAGCAAAGATGTGCTCAAGAAAAGGACAATGCTCGACCACACAGCAAAGGCATCCTGTCTATGCATACTTCCCTGGCCAGCCTAGTCCCAATTTGTCATTGATCAAACATGTCTGAAGTCACCTGTGATGCCAAGTTGGATAGTCTAGGACAGGGGTCGGAATTAGCGGCTCTTTGCATAAATGTTTGTGGCTCTTCGGACAAACTCCAATTTCATTTCACCTAATTTCACCGCAGCCTTATAACTTATGAGTTTATGAGATAGAGCTGCCGAACAAACTTCAACTTGTTCTCCTTCCGCACATGACCACACTCGCGTTGATCAATATGAGTCGCATAAGAATGGTAGCATTTGAAGCATATCTATATATATAACCCATTGAACGCGTGTCCGTCCATCCTTGTAACGTTATGCCGAAAACGGCCACTAGAGGCGCCCCTGTCATGTGTCGTATTTCGCACATTTAAATTAACATGCGGCTCTCTGGTACTTTTGTTATCCTGTTTTCATGACAATTTGGCTCTTCTCACTTGACAAACTGCCGACCTCTGGTCTAGGAGTATGGCCAAACTAGAGGATCGCAGTAACTATGGACTGAAATACTGCAGGACACCATAAGGCACCCATATGCTTCCATGCCTGTATCACACAGTGTATTTGCACTAGAGGTGGCCCAACAGGATACTAGAACCTCGTTTCATTTGTAGTTTTTCCTGCAATAATTAATCCTTTTGATTTTGTTTCATAATCACTTATATCACCATTACACTCACCCACATACAGTATAGTACAATTTCATTTGATTCTGACAATGCCTTCTTGGTGTGCTAATTTTTATGACAATGAGTGTATTATTTAAAAAAGCTAAATTTTTAAATTGCTTAATTACTGTTGCTTTCATACTTCTAATTTTTTTTTAAAAATATTTTATGACAGAAAAAACAAAACATAAACTAAGAACAAATAAATTGTATTGAACAACTGAACAATTATATACTTACAATTAAAAGCACAATTAAGAATATTATGTACTGCTGTTCTGAGTCTTATTTTCTGTTCATATATATCTCTAGTTTGTTTATTTTCTAGATAATGCGTCCAGATTTGTTGTGATAACTAGAAGTTTAAAAAGTTTTAATAAAATTAAATTCAACTATTTAGATTTTTTTTCTTTTTCTTTTACCTTTCTTACCTTATCCCAATGAATACTTCCTGAAGAGTTTTGTGTGGAAAATACTGAATTGTCACTTTGTTTCTTTTGTCTTTTGAAATTTTGTTTATTATTTGTAGAAGATTGAGTACGTTTAGGTGAATGTTTTGGATTGAGTTGTCGCCTATAATTTAATTAATATTTCTAAAAAAATTTATTTCACTTATAAGAAGAGAATAAAATAATCATCAGTTTAATATATTATTTAAACAAATATAATTATTTTAACTGCTTATTTTTCATTTTTTATTTTAACTTTTATTTTAATATTTATCTTATAATATAATCGAGATGGGCTGATAATGAAGATAATAAGTGCAGAGCCTAAATGATAAGGAGTTGAAAGTTGGTACACAGTTAGGGTACGTCATGAGAATGTACACTAATAAGAAATTTTTTGAAATTTCCTCCCCCCCACAAGGGAGAGGAACAGGATTAAGGCTTACTGTGAAGAACTCTACTTCTATTATACTATTTTAGATGCAGTTTTTTGCATTTTTGATTGCATTTTAATAGGGTATGCCATGAGAATGCAAATTAAGAATGGATTTTTCAAAATTCCCACCACAGGGGAGAGAGAGGGTTAAGGATTACCCCAAAGAACTCTGCTTCTACTGTATTATTTTAGATGCCTTTTTTGCATTTATGTGAAAAATCAAAGATATTTTAGACCCTTATAAAAATTCTCAACAATATTTAGTATTCCATCGTATATAAAATTGACATGGGAAGCACATGCGCATAAGTTTGCTTTATTCGAACTCTTCGTCTTAATGTTTGATTTTATGTTCAAATTTATATTTATAAATAATTCTGGAAGATCCAGCTTATTTTTCGAATTTATTAAACCTGAAGAAGAACCCAGAAAGACTTACGAAAAAGTTTATTATTCATCATTTAGTGGTACTATGCACTGGTTAGTAGTTGCAGTGAGTCTTATTTATCATTATTCCAGTGTGGTAAAATTCTTGCACTCGGTGAAAACAGGTAAGATCAGCTATAATCTAATAATCTTAATCTTTGCTATTGTTACTTTTTGTCCGAGCAATGCCAGGTTCATCTGCTAATATATATATAATTATTTTAGATGTATTTAATTTGATATATTAATTAGTTAAAATTAAAAATAAGCAATTAAAATAATTAGATGTGTTTAAATAATTTGTGTATGCACACACACACAAACTTATCTTATTTAATAAATAAAATTATTAAAAAATAATTTTTAATATATTTTCCATTATATTTATTAACTAAAATTTAGAAAGAATACTAGTATGAACTATCATAAGTTTCATTAGTTAAATATATTTTTTGCAAAAACAAAATTTTTAATTTTTATTTGATCATCTTGATTTTCTGTAAATCAAGTTTTACTCAAATAATACAGCCAGATTCTTATGAGATTTTAATATGGCTATTGTGAGAGTGGGGACTGCGAGATCCCACTCACTATAATCATGATGGCTAAGATTTTTGTTAAGAAGAAAGAGATCGCAAAAACTCAGTCTATGTCAGGAGCCTGATACCAGTTAGGACTATTATACAAGTCCCAATTTGCATTTAAAATGAACTCTTTCTAATTAGTCTGATTTTAATCAGAGTGGCAAATGAAAATCTAGGAGGGAGTCTCAGACCAACAATGGAGCAAGAGCTAGACACAGACATAGTACAATAATAATAAAACTATACTTAAATTATAAACTATATATATGGTACAATACATGAACAATAATAATAAGAATCAAAATAAACAAAGTTTCCCTTCAATAATCTAATATTCAATTCCTTTAAATCTATCTTAAGAGAGCTTACAGTGTTACAGTCAAATGCAATATCTCATTTCTTTCCTGTATTTTCTGAGTTGTTGACAAGGCTGGATGCATTTTCCTGCATTTGGCAGAAAACTCCTTTTCATTCAGACAACTTTCTAGAGAGTTATATTTCCAATTCCAGCTCTCTGGATGTTGGTGTGAACCCTATTTATAGGATATTCATCTGACCAATCATCTGAGGCTATTCAAATCATCTAGGAAGAGAAGCAACAAGGAACTTCCTTGTGGAGTTGATATCAAAATAAGCATCTCCCCTCAGGAACTTCTTTTAAAAATCAAATCAAAAAAAGTTCATTTGTGACTAACTCAAATGTTTCCTGTTTGTCAAATTTTAGAATTCAACCTAAAATATTGGCCCCTAGGTTCTCACACTAATTTATTGGACTGTTTATTATAAAAGTGGTGCATGTCTGTGTTGAGATATTTAAGGGTTTGCATTTCAAATATATTCAATACTAGTAAAGTCTACTAAATTTACCCATGTTTCTATGAATTTAAATATATGTAAATTCATTATACAAATGATTTTTATGAGAATTTAAATAAAATATTTTTTTGTGCTATAAATGGACTTATATATCATTGTCATAATTCTTAAATTATTATTTACATTTCACTTGAATATTTTAGCCTGGTTTTGTTTGTAAGTAATAACAAACAAAAAACTATTATTTAATCTCAATACAGAAGAACAATTATCTGAGATAATGTGGACCAATGCTAACTCAGATAACTGAAAATCAATAAGAACAGATAGCCGTGGCCTTTTGGATTACAAGTTAAGATTATAAAAAATTTACATAATATTGTTTTTAAATTAAACTTCTTTTTATACCTTAGTGAATATAATCTATTATAAAAGAAATTTTTCTTTAAACTTACATCTTGAAAGACACATCCAATCTTATAATATAGGATAGACCACTAGGTGTAGTTAATGGATTCCACAAAATTACTATACAAACTGACTCTTCACTAATTAGAAATATATTTAATAAGAAAAATAACAATTCAATTGATAAGGAATTTTTTTCACTTAACAGATAATCTGAACTTTAACTAGTTGTAATTGCAAACCACATTTTCTGATATTTTATTCTTCATTTGAATCATAATTCAAAATATATCAGAACTCAATTGTCCTAAACTTTTGAGTTCTTCTGAACTTGAAAAAATTGTGGCCAACTTGACAATTCTTCAAGTTTAAATTGACATCATTATCAGCACTGTTTAGTATAGTAATTTTTCTTTGACATTTTTAATCACCGAATAGATATTTATGCACCTGTACAAATTTCTTTGCACTATTCTAGAAAGGATATGAAGCTATTTATTAAAATAAATTTGGTACATACACATATGTTAACAGTATATATATAAAATGATCTGATCCACTTTTATCTAGGCCTAATTACATTTAAGACATTTTTTTTTTATCAAAATGTTTTTTAAAAATATATAAATTTTTTTATACATTTTAGGCAGGCACTGAATTATGATAGAATATCATTCTGCATTAATTTAATGCCTTGGTACATATTTTAAGCTGTACCATAGTGAATCCCATACTAAACAAAGCTGCATTAAATGAGGTGAAATACCTCATTTAAACTAGACTGTATAAACTGTAATAACTTAACTGTATAAACTAAAATAATAATGTCATTTAATTAATAACAACAACTGTGATAATGGCTGTATTAATTAATATATTATGGATTTACTGAAGTAATTATATATATTAAATTTTAAAAAACAATTTATATTATTGTATATGCTTCATTAAATCAGATCTTATAAGAAAGAAATTTCAACTTACTTTAGTCCTTTTGTTTGACTCTGTTTAAGACCTCCTAATGCACTTTTGTCTTGATCTGTTAAATTAGTTTCTAAAGTAATAGCAGAAGATAGAGGAGTTGAAGGCCGTGAACCTAAAAGACTTCCATCACAGCTACTTGATGATTCTCCTAAACTATCTCTTGAAAAATGTCTCTGTGGATGATAAAATCTTACAGGCTGCACTGGTGGCCAATTATTTGCAAAATATGGAAACGAAAGTCTCTCTCTTTGATTAGGAACAGTCATATAAGGATTTATTCCTGATAACCGATACATATTCATTGGAAATGTCAAGGCAAATATGTTTAAAGGAGGACTTCCTACAAGTCGTGATTCTATTGGAATCAATGAATAATTATCTCTTCCTGGCGGAACCATCCATTGTGAAGGCATTTGGAGCATGCTGTCAAATCTGATAAATGCCAAGGAATGTAGAGCAATATAGTCAGATATAACAGTCAGGAAGTTGTCTTCAAAGGATGTGATCTTTAAGGAAATAGGTTGCTTTATTCAAAATCATTTTGTCATAATGTTATAAACATGTTTCATTATCTGTTATGAAATAAAAAAAATTTGTTTTTATCATAAATTATAAAATGTTAAAGAAAGTATAATAAATTTTAAGTTTAAAGCAACTATGAAAATCCTAAAAATATCAAAAAAATTGGGAAATGACACAATCAGTTATTAATTAATCATTTATATTGCTGAAAAACACAATAAAATACTAGATGAGATTTAAGCGACAACTTCCATATGGTAAAAGCACTAAGACATTAACTCAATCAATTAAAACTTAGAAATGAATTTATCATATATGACAATTACCTCACATTTTTCTACAGTTTGGATTATTAATTTAGATCAATTTACTGTAGTTATTAATAAAAATGTACAGTATTGATATTTTAAACAGACAAGTAAATATACAAGCAGAGGAATAAGTGCAAAATATTTAAATTAGTATTTTATACCTGAAATGTATAAAACACTAGTTGAAGAACTCAAAAAATATCAACATACAGTTCCAAGTACTTTTGACCCTCTCAGCTCACATTCAGGAATGCATCATCACCAAATAATATACAGTGGTGCCTCATATAACGTACTTAATCCGTTCCAGGTGCATGTCCGTTAAGTGAAAAGTCCATTATACAAAATGCATTTTCCCATAGAAATGCATGTTAAAACATATAATTCGTTTCGCAGCATAAAATAACTGTACTGTACCATAAAAAAATGAAAATGGAGCAGTCACCAATTATGCCGGGTAGTCAGATGTTGTGAGGAGGAAGTGGAAGAACACTTTCTTTACACATTCACATAGATATAGACTTTTTACACATCGCAGCTGGTCTCTTTTTATTGTTTTTTTAATCAGTGTCAGATTCAGGAGAGGCTATCGGAGCTTGCAGGGTCATCTCCTCTTGTTTCATCCTTTGTTTTTTGGCAGCTTGCTTCTTGAAAAACATATCCAAGGTGGTCTGTTTCTCTCTCTTCTTCAAAACTTGTCAGAAATGATGGGCGAGGGTGTCATTGTAGAGGTCATTGATCTTGTTGGCCTCAGCTCTGTTTAGATAATGAGTGTTGGTAAACTCCTAAAACTCTCCCCATTTGACAAAGAAGTTTTTGTCAACTTTCAATTTTTCTGATGAAGTCTTGCTTTGTTTCAATTGAAATCATCTTTCTGTTTTTTTTGAAGCCACAATTTGCACAACACTTAAATAAATGTAAATACCCTGCACTGAGGTGATGTATGTAATAAACAAGGGAGCAAGCCAAATCCCAATGGGTGCTCTTTACTAAAGATATACTAATAATACTAATATATTATAAAAATAGCAGATTGTCATTGGCAACGGCAAAAGAGTGGAAACATCATTAGCACTTATTTGCAGAAAGCCCATTGTTTGCCTCACGTAACTGCCAAACGGAAAGTCTGTTGTTTGCAGCATCCGTTATTCAAGGAGTACGTTATATGAGGCACCACTGTAACTAAAAACCTTAAAATCTTTCCAACTTTCAGCCACATAAAAATTAAGTATTTAAAATGATTAATAATCTTAAAATACATCAACACCATAATTTTCCAGCAATATCTTTTTAATATCAAACATACTAGCATTTTCAGATATTTTGAATATCCATTTTCAGGAAATCTTTAAACAAAACATCACAAATAGAGAAATAAAACACAGCATATAATCTACAAGTTCAGATTTAAAAGAACTTAAATAATTCAAAGTCCAAACATTAATGAGAACACTACAAAATTTTAAAATGACAGTTATAGAACAATGTAAAATAATAAAGAAAACCATTTAAAATTAATACAAACAAAATATTCAAATAAACATAAACCTAACAGCATTCATAGGCATAATTCCTCTTAGACATACAAAACTGATTTAATAGAAGTGAAGTTCTTTCCCAACTCCGTCTCGTTGGTTTCCGTGTGTATCACGATTCGATGTAGTGATCAAGGTTCAATGGAAAGCACACCTCCACACTCAAATTGTTAATATTTACAGTTTATTTACAGATTCTATACGGAGAAAGTACAAGTTTGAAAACATAATATATATACAGGATAACAATGCGTGGTGACTCACGTACTAGATTGGTTTTCCGGGAAATGTTAAACTTTGGAGAGGCCTCAGTTAGCTTGTGGAGTCGGCTCAACTGCACGGTCAGCCCAGTCTCTGCACTAACCTGTCCGAGATGTTTACCAGAGGAGAACACTCTCTCTATGCTCAGCGGGCCTCTCAAGTGCCTGAGACTACCGTGCACCAGTCTCTTGCCCTTCTCTCCTAATCTCTCGTTCACCCCGCAATTTAAGGGTTTTTTTGAACAAGGACTTCCGACCAATCACAACCCCTTCTTGCCCGAACAGCTTACACTTGGGTCTGCTGTCATCCGACGAGAGTGAAGCTTACAGAAACATCTGCCACTTGTTTACATTCAGTTGTTTACCATATGGCAATGGTCTAATGTCTGATTCCAGGTGGGTCCAATTGACAAAGCCTGCGCTTCCTTTGTTTTCCCTCTGTTTACAAGTCAACACATTACAAATGGTATTACCCGACCACACGTGGGTCCAATTGACAAGGTTGCGCCTCTTGTTCTCACTCTGCTAAAAGGTCAATACTTTACAATAGATTATTTCCAAATATTGGAAATACTGTTATCCTATCTTCTTCCTGGAAATTAATACATTTTCCCTGCATGTTGATTTGTAAATCTCTATTATTAGGCTAAGACTCCACTGCCGTAAAAACGGTGTAAAAACCCCTTGCCGTAAAAGCTTTTAATCACGTGACCCCGATATCTTACGCTTGAGCAGGCCGTAAAACTAGCGTAAAAGCGAGTTGAGCTATGTTCAACTTTCGACGCGAATACGGCCGTAAAGAGGTACCTTCCACCAATCAGAAGTTAGTGAAATCTAGGTCATCGCGACACGGAGCTAAAATGGCGGAAAACGAGCTTTTGTGTACGTTCCCTCGTGGCTACTCTAGAATAGATCCAGAAAGATTTATCGAAAACATCCGAAAGTATTCGTATATCTACGACAAGAGGTAACCTGATTATAATAATGGATACCAAAGGAAATCCTTCAATTTATAGTAGTATATAATAAAAAAGTTAAGCTTATAAGTGCTGTATATTATCTTAATAATTACGATAATAAAAGTTAGTATATGAAAGTAAAGATATTATTTTTACTACATTTGTAATTATAGTACAGAAAAAACTCGTAGAATATAATCATTGTCTTTATATCGATATCACGTATACAACCATCTTTCGTTTCTACCAATTCACGTGCGAAGAAGTATTTACTTTCGACACTTGGGGCAGCACCGTTGCCGTAAAAACTTCGCGCTAGCCGGATCTCCACCATAATCCTAGCGCAAACGCAAATAGGTCACGTGATTAAAAGCTTTTACGGCGAGGGGTTTTTACGCCGTTTTTACGGTAGTGGAGTCTTAGCCTTACCAAAGCTCTCCAATCCTTAATGGTTTATATTGGATGGATGATCTTAGCCTGCTGCCATCACATCTACATTTCAGGAATTATGGGAAAATGGCCAATGCAATGGCATTGGCCATTTTCCATGGTCCTCTTTGCTTAAGGAATATGCTTACTTCATAGGAAAGTTAAGTTCCTAAATATGCCCAGTATCTTTGAAGGGTAAATACAGTCATTATTTTGTAGAAGCAGAATACTGTAGAGATCCTTTTGTAACAGATAGTGCTGTTTGTTGATCTTGCAGTTTCAGCATGCATACTCTGTAGTTGCATGTTGTAGGTATCTGGCTGTTCTCATGGTCCCTTCCTCTTCATTCTTTCTGTATTATGTTGAAATCTGGTCTCAAATGTATTAACCAAATTCTCTACAATATTCCTTTGAAAACCATAGAAGGTTGCTACTTGCTTGATATATTCCAATTTCTTGTGAAGTGTGAACAAAGCTGGAGCAATGTGTATAAACACCTTACTAGAATGATGTTGAGTCATGCAATATAGCCAATATATAAAATGGATGGTGTTCAGACTGTATTTCACAATTCCTTCCAAGAGTGATTATCAAGTCCAAGCACTAAAGAGTTACTACTCTTGTTACAGACTATACACTAAGACTATATGAGGAGCAGTTGGCTGTGTCAAAGAATAAATTCAAATTAATTACCAATTCTACAAAATAGCATACTCAAGGTATGCTGATGTCTATGATATAATGTTGAAATTTAGGAATAACAGACTTTTCAAGATTCTCAAAATTAATTCACATAACATCCCAGAAAGAAGGCTTCTGAGATGTTATGTGAATTAGTGTGTATAGACTCCTCTATTCTGTAGATATTTTCTGTTGTTAAAAATGGAAACAACATACAAGACTGATCATTTCTAAAATATCTTGATAAATCTATTAAAATCTTTAACATTAGTAAAGAAAAATTCATGTAAATGGCAAAAGTGTGGTTATATCTTAATTGAGAAGTATAACAATTCAAAATTCAATATTGTCACACATTCATCATCTGTCAACAAAATGTCTTTTACTCTATATCAGGGGTGTCCAACCCGAGGCCCGCATGCAGCCCAATAAAAGTGTAAACAAAACAGACAATTTTTTAAAAATTTTATTTTATTTCAACGG
>NW_019384963.1:107843-121129 GCF_000671375.1 Centruroides sculpturatus | reverse complement strand
GAAGTTATTAAAGTAGCACAATATCTCAGTACTACCCGCAATATTCAATTCAGTTGGATACCAGCTCATAAAGGTCATAAAGGAAACGAACTGGCCGATTCTTTGGCCAAAATGGCTGGTACTCTCAAGACGCAGGATACATATACCAGGTTACCAAAATCAACACTGAAAAATTCCTTAAACGAATGGGCACTACTTGAATGGCAGGAAAATTGGAATAATTCTACAACGGGGAGACTTTGCCACCAGTTTATTCCCTCTATTACTAATCGCATCAAGGCTAATTACTACAAACCTAGATCCGAAACCACCCAATGTTTAACGGGGCACGGCAATTTTATGGCCTACCTCTACCGCTTTAAGAAGAGAAACACTAATAAATGCCAGTGCGACAATAATAGTGTAGGAGATGCCATACATTTTATATTCCACTGTGAATGATATGAGGATCAACGCATTCCATTCTATAGGGAATGCATTCAAGGTCATAACTGGCCACCAACACTACAAAACATTTTTCATAAGAAAAATCTCTGGAAGTGTTTTGAAAGGTTTATTGAAAGCACCAGGTCTCTTCTGCCAGACTTCTACAGGAAAGAAAAAATTCTCGAGAATGAAAACAAGAACAGACAAGATGAACAGGAAGACTGAAAAATCAGAAAAGTGATGTTATCTGCGATTGATTGATCGGCCGTGTAGAATTCTTCTGTACATAGTTTAGTTGTCTAGTATTAGTTTAGTTTAAGATTTAAAAAAAAAAAATTCCCATTCATATGTATCAGGTCCTCACATACTGTACCATGTAATCTGTATTATTATATCATAGTAAGCTGATATTTACATTCTCTCTGTGTATAAAAATTGTAACCAGTTCTTAATTGTAATATTGCAGTGTTCAAGGTTATTTTATACCTACCCATATGTAATGGGTTTTGCATTTTACTGTAACCGGACCATTTCTTGTAATTGTTAATACTGTACAATGGTCTTGTCAACTTTTGTAAGTTTGATTATTAATAATTTCCGATGCAGCGCTCTGAGGTCATAATTTTTTTCACCGTTACTTTTACCCCTTTTCCTTTATACTTCACCCTTCAGAACCCTTCCTTCAACCTTCTCTTCCTAGTGGGCTAAGTTTGCAAAAGCAGGCAGCCCATCCTTCTCCTCTATTATTATTGTGCTGGGTTTAGTGGGTTACTCTGTTCACACGGTGGCTATGTACTATGCTGGACCAGAGTCAAGGCATAGCAACCAAAAACTAAAATTAAATAAGTGTGTCAGTGTCTGTATTCAGGAATTTCCTAACAATGTGGCATGTATTCAATATAGTGGCCTTCTGTAGTGTGATGTATGTATTTCTATTCAATTGTAATGTTACCAGGCTTTTGTGTAGTGTGTGTGGTATCACACCTGTACAGGAGAGAACAACAGGTACAATAAGCACCCTATCCATCCTCCACAAATGCCTTATTTCCTGGACGAGTTCTGTGAACTTACTGATTTTTTTTCAGTCCATGTGTTTTGTACATTGTGAGTGTTTGAAATGGCTATGTCTATAATGTATGTGATTTTATTGTGCTTTTGTCAATGAGTATGATGTCTGGTCTGTTGTGGTAAATTGTTTTATCTGTGATTATAGCTCTGTCGTAGAACAGTTTGTGCGTGTTGTTTTCCAATACTGTTTGTGGAATATACTTTTAGTATGGTTCGTGGATGTCTAATAATTTGTGTCTGTTTGCAAGCTCTTGGTGTATTATATTTGCTACTTGATTGTGTCTATGTAAGTAATCTGTCTGTGCCAAGAGCTTGCAACCAGAAGTGATGTGTTGTATAGTTTCTGGCATGATGTGACATTTTCTGCATGTGTCATTTGTGAGTGTTGTATCTTTGAGTATGTGTTTTCTGTAGTTTTTAGTATTTATGACCTGATCCTGTATGGCAATCATGAATCCTTCCGTCTCCCCAAAGAGGCATCCCCGATCTAACCAGCTGTTTGACGCAGTTTTGTCAACAAAATCCTGGGCCAGGTCGTAAGGATGCCTGCCATGGAGAGCCTTTTGAGCCCATGATTGCTTAATGTTGTCTATGCTTTTTATATGTTGTGTCATGTCTGTATGTTGTGAGTGTAAGTTTAATGGTGTGTTATTTGAGTCTGCTAGAGTTACTGCTTTATGTAACTGTGATGTTTCTTGTTTCTTGTAGAAAAACTCTCGCAGTGACTGTATTTGTTTGTAGTGAAGGTTAACTATGTCAATCAGGCCACGTCCGCCTTCTTTACGTGGAAGGGTTAATCTTTCTGTGGCGGATTTAGGATGATGTTGTTTATGCTTAGTAAGTGTTGTTCTTGTTTTCCTTTGGAGTTGCTCGAGATCTGTGTGAGTCCAATGTATAACTCCAAAAGAGTATGTGAGTACTGGGATGACATATGTGTTTATTGCTTTAACTGTGTGTTTTGCATTTAACTGTGTTCTAAGTATAGCGTTTAACCTACTTTGGTATTCTTTAATTAATCGTTGCTTTATTTGTGTATGTTCTGTTAGTTTGGCCTGTTGGAATCCTAAGTACTTGTAGAACTCGCCCTCTTCCATGGATTCAATAACGTCTCCATTTCCAAGTGCAAAATCTTCTTTCTTCAGGATTCCTTTTTCTATGTGAAGTTTTTTGCATTTGTCTAGGCCAAACTCCATTTGTATGTCCTTAGTGTATGAATGTGTGATTTGTAGGAGTTGATGAAGTTGTTTTTGTGTGGATGCATAAAGTTTTATGTCGTCCATGTACATGAGATGTGAGAGTGTAAACTGTGTTGTTTTTTCGTGTCTGATATTGTAGCCGTATTGCGTGTTGTTTAACATGTTGGATAATGGATTCAGGGCTAGGCAGAACCAGAGAGGACTCAAGGAATCTCCTTGAAAAATTCCTCGCCTAATGAATATTTCGTTTGTTTGTATGGAAGTGTTACTAACCCTGAGATGTAGTGTTGTTCTCCAGTGCTGCATAGTGTTTTCGAAGAATGCAATGAGTGATGGATGTATTTTGTACATGTGTAGAATATGTAGCAGCCAACTGTGTGGAACACTGTCGAATGCTTTTCTGTAGTCTATATATGCCATGTGTATGTTTCTGTGTTGTTTGTGTGCTTGCCGTAGAATGACTGAATCTATGAGTAACTGTTCTTTGCATCCCCTGTGATTTCTACGGCAACCTTTTTGTTGTTCTGTAAGAATGTCGTGTTCTTCAACATGTTTGTATATTTTGTTTGTGATACAGGATGTCAATAATTTGTAGAGTGTTGGAAGACATGTAATTGGTCTGTATTGTGTGGGGTCTGTGGTTTTGTTGTTTTTAGGTTTCATGTAGGTGATGCCCTGAGTAAGAAATTTTGGCATGTCTTGTGGATTGATGATGATGTGTGTTAGATGTTTAGCTAGTTCCTGGTGCAGTGATGTAAACTTTTTGTACCAGAAATTGTGAATGTTGTCTACACCAGGTGTCTTCCAGTTGTGTGTTCTGTTAACAGCGTAGCGAATGTCGTGTACGTTTATTTCAGCACAGGGCATAGTTGGTATGTTGTGCAAGTTTCTGTTCTCCTCCTCGATCCAGCCTGCATCAGCATTGTGTGTAACAGCATTGGACCAAAGAGAAGACCAATAAGTTGTGAGTTCTTCTTCTGTTGGTGTGCCACTGTGCTGTGTATCAGTGTTTGTTTTGGTACTGATTTGTCTGTAGAAAAGTTTTTCATTGTTTGTGAATAATTTATTTTGTTGTTTTCGTAGTGTACATGTTTTGTATCGTTTGAGTCTACGTGCTTTGGCTGCGAGTTTTTGTTTTAGTGTATCGATGTATTCTGTAATGTGTGTGTTGTGATGTTCATGTTTTGTGTGTGTTTTAATTTTCTTGAAAATGTTTTTGAGTTGTTTCTTTAATTTGGGTGTTATGTTGTTTTTAGTGTATTGTGTCAGCCTGCCTAATTGCTGTCTGATGTCATTTATTTGTGTTTATTCTTCTCTGCCAGGCAGGCTTGTGATAGAATTGTGTTTTGTATGTGTGTCTGTGATTGTATTTTCAGTCCATGGTGTGTCACTACTGTGACTGCCCCAGCATAAACTAATGTATGAATATCTGAGAGTGTAGAAATTAAATGGATGTAGTGTGGTAGTAAGTGAGTTTTAACATAATTTAATGTTTTCCCTACTTCCTTTGACATGTTGATTTTTGGTATTCCTGGTCTTTGTGTGGGATCTGTACCAGTATATTTAGTGAGTGTTTCCTGAAATATAAGTGAGAGCATATTAACTAATTCTACGTCTATGTTATCAGTGATGGATGAGGAAGTGCCTGTAGTATCATTAATTGTAGTTGTTGTATGTATGCTATTATCAATGCTTGTTGCTGGATTATCCTGACAGGTTAACATGATCTTCATTAATGTTAAGTGTTTTTGTCTGTTGATGTATTTGATCAGCAACCTGTTGTTTGATAAGTGTTGTTTGTGGGATAAGGTTGTTGAGTATAATTGTTCTTTTTTGATCGACAACCCTTTGTTCGGTGACAGTGAGGTGAGGATATTGTTGTGTGAATCTATGGTGTAGTAAGTACAGATGATAAAATCGTTCATTTCTGATGTCCATTTCATCCATTGGCATGGTTCAGCCTTTGTGGTCTGTGGATGCATTTCCACAGAAACACCAAGGCTAGGCTGATTCCTCATATCTGTTGAGGGCATTGCAGTAGCCATGCTTGAGATGGTGCTGCTTTCGCCACCAGTAACCAAGGGAAACTGCGGCCTATTTTTCGAAAATGAGCCTCTGCCTAACCCACGAATGCGGACCTTGTTAACCCGGGTGACGTCCGAGCCAGTATCACACTTTGATCTGGTTACTACCATGATAAATATCTCCACAGAATGTGGGTGTGGTCACTCTTAGCTTCATTTCTCCCCATAGACATTACTGGCATGGGTGTCCCTACCAGGAGCTTGTGCTCCAGCCTGCATTGCCCTATGGATCAGTAAAATTACTGGGCTCTCCCACCTTGACCATGTGGTGACCAAGGGAGAGTTATTATTATTATTAAATTAAAAACGTAAATAAATCAAGTATGTGTGTTTTTCAAATATATTTTTGTTCATCTTTAAAATAAATGAATATATTTATTTCTAAGTAAAAATTCAAACATTTATTGTGTCATGTTTGAATTGAAAGTGTCTGTAGAAGTAATTTTTTTTAAATATCCTTTTTTGTGATAAAGATTTAATACTTATTACAATAATCTAGATATGTTAATCCTTAAATATACAAGCATATATAACATACTTATAGCCCAAAACTCCATGATATCTTCCAATGTGGCCCAGAGAAACAAAAAGCTCTATATGCTAATTAAACTGAAATAAAAATTATACAGGTATTCCAGTAAGCTATATCAAAACAATTCTAAAGTTATATTCCAATAAAATAGTTGAGAAAAAACTCTTATCTAGCACAGATCTTAAGTGCATTCCTTTCTTATTATGGATTATCAAAAATGAAAACAATCTTGGAATTGCTGGTTAATGAAGGACATTTTTAAGTCATAACTGACTTAAAGCCAGTGCAGATGAAGAAAATTTACTACTATCAAACTTAAACTCAAGAGTAGCAATAGTTTTAATAATTTTAGAGCTGTATTTGATTCAAAATAAAATTAAATCATAATGGAGTAACTTGAATAATTTCAAACAAAAATAATATTTTTTAGTAATAACTTTGCTAACACATTTTGCACATAAAATTGCAAAATGGCAAAGTTAGATAGTGACATTGCAAATTTTATCATAAAATAGTATTTGAATATATATATAAAAAATAAAAACAATTTATTAAAAATATACTCAAAGTGATGAAAACTATCACTAGTTATAATTGATTAGAAAATTAGAATAACTGTTGATTATTTAAAAGATAATCAAATATCATTACCTTCAAATTAATGAAAGATGAAGGAAGGAAAGTAAAAAAAATCAATTTTATTACATTAGTTTTTCTTTAATTTTTTTACTGTTCAGAGAGTACAAAAAGGCCAACATTTTACTAGTTAATGTTCATTGTATTTGTTATTAAATGCGCACACAATAATTTTATTTCAAAATTATTTCAATTTTGACAACCATATACACAATCATTTAATGCAGTTTGAAACATAAGCATTCAATAAGTAAAAAAAAATTTAAATTATTTTATAAGTGCATTATGTTTAGAAGAATAATTTCATCAAATTAATAAATGTGTTATAATTTTTTTTTATTTATAAGCCATATAAAAATTATTTAAGTATTTCTTAAATTTAACTTTTTAATACTGGATTTTCCAGTTTGGTGAATGAATTGAAAAATCTATAAATAGAAACTTTTGAAATTTATTTTATTCTGTTTTATAAACAGATACTAAAAAGAAATAGCTTTTTCCCAATAGACAAAAATGACATTTTTCACTCAAATTTATAAAACTGTTTTCTCATGTTAAGTTAAAAAATTTGTTTTTTCATCTAGATTTTATTAAGTGATTACAAAACTTTCATCCATTAGATATTGCAAATATTACTACGTTGCATAAAACATTATCAAATAATCAAACAGGTATGTTTCATATAAATGTAAGCAAGAAATTTTATTCTGCATTAGCATTATAATAGAAAACTAATGTATTTATACTGTACATTATGGTGGCCTTATTTTCTGATGATTTTTGAATCCTTTGAAAGAGACTCCTTAGATTGAAACTAATACATCAAAATTCAGCCCAGATGGATGAGTGTAAGTTGTGCCCAATGACCAAAGTTTGGAAAGTAATATACCCTTTATTTTATATGTATAATAATATAAAATACACTTTGTTGATTTCATAGCAAAACTTAATACTAAAATTGATGTACATTACCCAAAACAGTCTTTTCAGTATGTGCAGATCTGATGGCATGATTTTGTCTTGAAATTTTAAATAATAATAATAATATAAATAATCTTACAAAAATAAAAACAATTTTCATTAGAAATATTGAAATTTACTAATATACTATTCACTAAATTTGCAATTGACTTTGTAATTGTAACATTAAGTAGAGTTCTTTCCTGCTGTCTGGATACTTTGAATGATAGTCATTTACTACCTGTTCATCATCCTTGGTGATGATATTGTTGTATTCTTGTATTAATTTCATACCACACACTGCCACATCATTTGTTACTAGTAAAGATGAGAAGATATGAAAAAGGTATTTTTTCTACTGTATGTCTATTTCCCACTTATCAAAATACAAGTTTAAAAACTGAGCTGAAACTTCAAATCTTGAAAAGAAATTTATGGTTACAGAGGTAACAATTTAACTTAAATCTTGCTACAATATAACATTCTTCATACTTTTCTCATTGATAATGTATCTCTTATTACTACTGTTCTCGGTATAACCAGCAGATCTCATAATTTCAACTATTTTCAGTTTTGTTTCCTTGGGCACAAAAACAAAAACAGCTATTCAGGAGCCAACTACCATAAATGGCCACAAAACTTGTGTAAAGCCACCTGGGAAACTTTAATGTATGGATATCCTACAAATGCTTTAAGAAACAAAAAGTCATTGAATGGTGCTTCCACAGTATTTGAACACATGAACCAAGCTTCAACATACAAGTTTACAATAAGCAAGTTGTCGTTACTAAGTGTTCTTTCTTCTGCATCTTTCAGATGGAATTGTATCTGAAACAAGAATATTTTTAAGTATATATTGTTTTTGACATCCACCTGGCATGATGGAAAGCACCTGTGTTTTGTGTGAAAGGAGTTTTGTGAGAGATTCCCTCCTCAGAAAAATTATAGTAAACTCTAGGATCCTTTTAGTAATCCCTATACTGCCTTTGTTGCAAAGAACAAACAGAATTACAATACTCGGTCATGAGTGTCATAAACAATTGTTCTACAGCACCATCTGTAACTCTAATCTGAAATTGACACATTTATATTGATCTCTGAATCGCTAGGAGTTGAACATCCGGGTCAGACATTGGTGATGCAAACTTTTACATGAAACAACTCTAGGTACTTTTTTCAGTATTTGCCATTGGAAAGTCAATTAGAGCAAGTATTTCTCCAGAAAATACTCCAATAAAACACAAACTCCTTTCAGGTAACTAGTGTTATAAGCAGTAATGTTGCAACACAACACCTTAACTTTGTAATATCCTATTCATATACTGCCTCTGCTTGACTCTTCCCAGGGCAATCTTCATTGTATTCAACAACCCTTCCTGTAATATCTTGGTTTTAATTGAAATTTAATAAAAATTGCATTTATATTAAAAATTTTTATGTCTCTTAATTATGGTTTTTACAGGTATTTTTAATTAAACTGATTCAAAGTAGTTACAATAAAGTTATTGTGTGTTTTTTTTTAAATCTCTTGCAGACTGCAAGCTAAATTCCTATTACTTACTTACAGTGGTGATATTCGAAATATTTAACAAAGGGTTCGCTAACAGAAAATTTTTCCTTAACAATTTTTTTTAGCTCAAATGGTGCATTAGCAACATTAGCGCAAAAACTGGCCTTAAGATACCCATATAAATAAAAAAGATGCGTTCGCAAAATTACATCAGTTTAAAATTTAACAGCCAGAACTATATTTTTTTATAAATAATAAAAAAAGTGTTCAAAATGATTTATTTTGTACATATTTTAATATTTTTCATTCAAAATATTTTATAAACATAAAAATTGGCTTTTTCTCAAGAAAAAACTTTTCTAAATCATTTATTTTATCATTAGGTATTATTATAATAATAGACAGATGCCATCGTCTCTCGAAATACAATATCTTTTTTATTTCGCTGTCGATAGCCCGTCACGTGTTCTGCAGCCATCTTGTATTTTCTCGCACGCGTGGGATTGTTGGATCTCTCGTATGACTGGACCTAGTTTCAAGAACTCTCGAGTCGATCGCGATTAAATCTCGTTTCAGTCGAGATTGAAACGGTCGATGGAGGTTGCACCATGGCGAACGGGGTATAAGGCTCTAGTTTAGTAGTGTTACAGAGTATAATACGTATATTTTAATATATTTTTTAAAAGAAACAAACCACTGAGAAATGTTACGTGTGTTTAACAACGGGTTCGGAAAACTTTGAAAATGTTAACAACGGGTTCGGCCGAACCTGTGCGAACCCGCTGAATATCACCACTGCTTACTTATATAAAAAACATTTATAATTTAAACTGTATTAATAGGGTTGTCAACTGGTGAAAAATCTCTTCAGGGAACATTCTAGTAAAATGGGGGATTTTCAAAAGAAAATTCAGGACTTAGAAAAACTGTTTCACATAAAACACATATTTAATTTGAGATTGTGCTTCAGAAAAGTTTTTTTGTCTTTTAGCACTGTTATGTATGGATTTTTCCCTTGTTTTCCAAAGTTCGTTATATTACAATAAGGAAGATTTAATACCTTACTATATTATTAATTTCAATTCACTATTTTATCATTAGATTTATAGATATGCTGAAGACATTATTGGCAAGTGCCAAATCCGACAGAGGACTCTGCTTTTGAGCCAAGATGGCTGCCAAAACAGGTAAGGAACCGACCACATGTTTGTTCAGTGCCTGAGCTGATTCAGTTTCTATTGGTGACGACGTGGACGGCTCCTTACCTGTTTCGGCAGCCATCTTGGCTCAAAAACAGTGCCCTCTGTCGGATTTGGCTCTTGCCAATAGCTGGTCTAAAAGGACAAACATTTTTGCATATAATAAAATACTTTACTATCCAAAAAAGCAGTATGGATTTATGTTTCTAAAAATATACAGTAGAGTGTCGTTTATCCGAATCAATTGGGGACTGGGGTTGTTCGGATAACCGATTATGTACGAAAAAATACATTAACCTTTCCCATGTTGAAACTTTTCTCAGTTGTGTGTCGCTTCGCGTTGAATTTTCGTTGTTGTTAAGCCTAATGTAAACTTTTTAAAATAATAATTGTGGCTATTGTATCGTTAAAAATTATTTCTTTATTTTTTACAAAACAAAATAAATATATTGAAAAATATAAAAACAAAAAAAAAATTATACTTTAGAAGTTAATCTAGTATCAAAAACGTTCGATTCAGCATGACAGCCCTGAGAAAAACACCACACAAAAGTGCCAGCTAAAAAACAATCAACAAAAAAATATTGGAGTAGTCCAAGATATAGCCAAAGATTGCAGTGCCACAGTACTTTAAAAATTTAAATTTGCCGACTGGAATTCTTTCGGATAACTGACGTTTCGGATAACCGACTTTCGGATAAACGACGCTCTACTGTAGTATCAACAATTTTACAATTTAAAATTTAATAGGATATTTTGTTAAAATATCAAAATAGTAAAACATTAATAGCATGATAACATTTATTTGAAAAATGTTCTTAAATATCTACTGTACAGTATATATAAACAGTATATATATACACAGCATATAAACAAACTTATTTGATGATTTGTTTTTTGAAACCGTGTCCTGTTTTATATTTGTGGCGTAGTAAACACTAGTATTGTGTTTTATTCCAAAGACACATGGCAAATTTTCCATCAAATTCCTTTATTAGTTGAGTCGAATTAAATAGGGCACTACCCTCAGTTTGGTGGATTTCCCAATGAGGCCGAATACATCTTACAAGAATTTTCTAGAGTATTTTGTTTCAAGCATGGGTTACTTGTCACTGATGTGGCAACAAACTGATTTGCAGAGTGATTTTGATGGCGCACGGCCGATTCAAAGATGGGTTGCGAAAGCGTGCGTTTCATAACAGTTCTATCATTTCCGAACTGAAATCTGTTTTGAAAATCCCAATTCGTGTGGCAAATACCTACATCTAACGAAACATTCGAAGGGTTATTTTGTTCGAGAGCATTATTTGTACTGTGTTTCACAACATTCATGTCTTGGAAGACACTATTCAACTCTTCTAAATCATTGATAGTTTGGAGTTCTACATAATCAAACAGACTGGTAGATTCACTTTCAAATAGTGAATCTACCAGTGAATAGTGTCTTCCAAGACATGAATGTTGTGAAACACAGTACAAATAATGCTCTCGAACAAAATAACCCTTCGAATGTTTCGTTAGATGTAGGTATTTGCCACACGAATTGGGATTTTCAAAACAGATTTCAGTTCGGAAATGATAGAACTGTTATGAAACGCACGCTTTCGCAACCCATCTTTGAATCGGCCGTGCGCCATCAAAATCACTCTGCAAATCAGTTTGTTGCCACATCAGTGACAAGTAACCCATGCTTGAAACAAAATACTCTAGAAAATTCTTGTAAGATGTATTCGGCCTCATTGGGAAATCCACCAAACTGAGGGTAGTGCCCTATTTAATTCGACTGAACTAATAAAGGAATTTGATGGAAAATTTGCCATGTGTCTTTGGAATAAAACACAATACTAGTGTTTACTATGCCACAAGCTTATTTGAAAATTCAAATAAGCTTGTTTTCACAGTATCCTGAAATAAAGTTCTATACACAACCTATACTGTGGCTAGAACTAATTAAAGTATTCCTAATTCAGTGTTGTCTAGAGAGTTTATTTGGTCCAATGAAACTAAATCTGATATGGTAACATTTCAGGACATGTGAAAGATATTTCAATAAAAAAAATTAGTATCAAATTTCACTACTATGGTACTGTTGACATTGCATGCAACAAACATTTCATTTGAATAAATCTCATACTACATAGATTTAGCAATGCAGGGACAGTGTTCAATGTGGTCTGACTATAATTGATCCCTGTGATGTGACTCATAGAATCCTCTGCAGTGTAATACTGTCTTTCAAGGCTGCTGAAATTCCAATATGTTCTTGATAAAAACCACACTTTTTTAAGTGTCCTCACAACCAAAAAAAAATCACACAAATTTGGAAAACAAGGCAACCAGATGGTAGGAAAAGTAATAATAATCACTGTTATTGATGAAATATTACCACAAACTGCAGTACTTAGATTTACACATCTGCATTTACTAGAAGTAAATGCAGATGTGTAAGTGAGATATAGCTTGTGAATTTCCAATGTGTAAAATCGTGATGCAGTATGGATTCATCAGATTCCATGTTTTCGTATCAAATCGTACAGGATGTGTGTCCAGGATAAAATGTATCCTTTTAATGGATTTTGTTGTGTACAAGTATATATACTGAGAAGTTTTTACTATAAAACTAATAATGTATGTGCATACACTGAGAAAGCACAAAGATTTATGTATCATGACTGAGGAGTGACCTGTTAGGGATGAAACGCATATCATAAATACATTGAGCCACAATTTTCTTCTAAGTTGTTCTGTCCGACTGTCCAGTTTAATAAGTCCATCTGTAGGAAAAGTGCACTAGCATGAAACACAGGAAATAGTTTTAATAGTTCAATATCCAATTTTCTTAAATATAGAGTTAAGAGTAATCTTTTTTATTAGATTTAACCACAAATTGAATTATGGGTGTAGCAAGTACAGAGATGAATTTCTCAATATTTCAGATGGATTTCTCAGTAGTCATTTTCATGTTAAAGTAAAGTAACATACCATACACACAAGGCATTGAAAAACATATTAATAAAGACAATAGGTAAGCATGTACTTATGTATATTCACAACTGCATTAAGCTATTTTCTTTGCTAACATGAGCTCAGATTAAAAGTTATTTAATATTTTAAACAAACATTTGTTTATTTGAACATAAAATGAATTTCTACATTAGAGTTTAAAAATGAAGCAAATAAAAGTATCTTTATTTTTATTTTGTTAATTATTATTTTGAATTAAAATTTAAAAATTATTAAAGTTAATTCAAAAATTATTGTAACTATTAGTTAATGTTAGTATAAGATAGTACAGGTATACCTCGAATTACGTCGTTTCGAGTTACATTGTTCCCAATTATACGTCATTTGTCAAAAACGTATATGAAAAAATAAAAAATCAAGTTTGTCATTTTATTCAACTTTACATCTGTCCGCCACAAATATTGAAGTCATAATATCACTAGAAAAGCATTTAAAGCACATAAAATCATTAAAATATATGTATTTACAGTACATGCATTCGTAAATTTAGATTACTTTTTTCTGTACTATATTAAAAACTAAAATTTGTTTGTTTGTAAGCTTAAAATAGATCCTCATTAACCATATATTATTAAAAATGCATTAATAAATAAAATACAGAACCGGGAATGGTAATTTATGGTTTAGCCTAGTGACAAGTAGATTCGGAGA
>NW_019384963.1:95390-107271 GCF_000671375.1 Centruroides sculpturatus | reverse complement strand
GATTTTCTTTAAGTATGAGTAGCAATTCCCGTGGCCTGTATATAGTTGACAATTGATGTGATCCATAGGGAGCCAATTGAGTTCTTTGACTCGTTCTTCCACGCTTGGTATTAACCAAAACGTGTGTCTTCCTTTCTGAGAGTATGACCATCTGTCTTGCCACTCTGCGATGGTTTCGTCTCTGAGTAGTCTCTTTATCCCCGAAATGGGGATCCTGCCTTGAGTCACGTCAGTCATGTGTGCCGCCTCCTTAGCTAGGAGGTCCGCTCTCTCGTTCCCAAATATGCCACTATGGGCCTTTATCCATTTCATTTTGATGTTAATTCCACTTTGATTTATTATTTGTTTAATATTTAAAGCTGTTGCATTAGTATCAGCAAATTGTTGTAGAGTATCTAAAGCAGATCTGCTATCTGTATTTATTATGATTTGATCAGACACGTGGGTTCTTGTTACCCACATAATTGCTCTTTCGATAGCATAGAGCTCAGCTTGAAAAACCGAGCATGAGTCCATTAATCTATATTGTTCAGTATGAATTTAGCGTCATTCTGCATTGCCATAAAAGCAGCTCCGACGTGGTTATCCACTCTCGAGCCGTCTGTGAATATTTCGATCGAGCCCTTTTCCCTCTCCTCTGCAATGTTTATGGCTTTTCGATCATACGGCATAGGTAGCATAGCTACTTCGGGCACTAGATCAATATCTTTATCAGAGTATTCTTGTCCTGCAATTTGATTGTTGTTACATCTTCTGCAGAGGTATAATTTCGCCTTCTCTTTTAGTATCAAGTCAATGGGTGCCACTTGAAGAGCATCTGTCGATGTGGTTTGGTATGCTTTTGTCAGTTGTAAAAGTGCACACCTTTGCACGCTATTCAATTTCTTTTTGATAGCTTCTTTCTCAGCCACGTAATACCAGGCCGCCGCTGCATAGGTCAGCCTTGGTATGAGCGCTCCTTTATATATTATTTCGATTGCTTCACTATTAAGTCCCCAAGTTGATCTAGCAACACGAGCTAGAGCATTAAACAAGTTGATGCACTTGTTTCTTGTTGAGATTGTGTGTGGGAGCCAGGTAAGTCTGTTATCATATTTTCAATGGCCAACCTGAAGGTGCAAGATAAACTGCAACTTAAGGATGGCCATAGGGCAAGTTATGGAAAGGTTTTATTTTATTCCTGAAATTTTCTGCAGGGTATACATCCAAAATTACAGTTACAAAAAAACTAACAAGTCAAATGATCATTTTTCTAATATCTTTACTGAAAGCTTTCTTCATCCAATTGCTTATTTATAATCTGAAATGCATCTCTCTCTAGTCGAGTTAAAAGAATGACATATGATGATCACCATATCAGGTGACTTGTTATATTCTAGCATAAGAGTCTCTATATTGATATAGTTTCAGCTTCATAAAATTATGATGATTGTATTGGACATAACTACTTAACAGTTATGATAAAAATATATAGTTAATTATTGAAATAGTGACAACAAAAAGGAGACTTGCCAATGATTTTGGGGTATAAGTTAAAATCATTATATGTACAGTACGCACAGGGTGATTCAAGTCACAGAAATTTTAAAAAATTAATAACACTCAAACTATTTACAATAAGACGATGTGGTTTTCACAGAAATGCTTAGAAAGAAACAGGATTTTTACGTCATAAAAATTTTAATACCAAAATAGTTAATTTCTTGTCAGATGATTTCTGTGACTTTTGAATCACCCTGTATACACACACACAAACAAACAATCCTTGACCATTTGATAAAGTAAATTTTCAAAATTGTAAAGTGTATAGACGACCCTGAAAATACTCATCATTTACCATGTCATTACAAAACTGCTTTTGCACATGTGATGGATTTGTAGTTCTACCTTTTACAATGACATTGTAAATAGATTCAGTGATGCAGGCAAATCAGCTCAAAAAGATTCAGTTACAGGATAATGATAATGGTAAATAGCAATAAATAAGTAATAAATCAAACATATATCTTAGCATTAGTGTGTACACCAGTGATTCTCAACCTTTTTTCGTCATGGTACACTTTTAATAATTTAAAAATTTGGCGGCACACACAGTTACTTCGGTAAGTACCATAGGACAACCGGTGACATCATAACAGTGATTTTTAAACACAGTTGGTTATTTAGATCACATTTTCTAAACATCTTAGTAACTACCAGCTGTTTCCAGTAACACCGGTTACAATTTCCAAATGCACCCTAGGAAGGTAAACCGATTAAACTACTTGTCTCACGTCACTTATGTATGGGATGTTCGCAGTGACGGCACAGTGGTTGAGAATCACTGGTGTACACTAATGCTAAGATATACAGTCAACCCCCTATGACACGGTTTCCTATAGTTCGGATTCCTATATGACAGAGAAAAAATTGCGACGGTATCCGTACAAACATGGTAAAAAAACTCGTATAATTCGGTAAAACATCATCGGGCAGCTGAACTACTTTCCACTGTCCAGCACCACGCTACGGAGAGTTTAGGCGAGTAAGTTGAGTTTACTATCGTCTGTACAGTATGTAAATTAGGTACCGTAAGTCTAATACAGCACTAATTTCATACATTTCTTGTGAAAGAAACATTTCTTATTCAATGGCCATAAAAATTATTTCTATTAATGATGTCTGCAAAGTTCAATGAAGTTTTCACAGAAAAATAACTTATCAAAAATTGCAACCGCTGTTTGGTGCGCTGTTCCGCGATGAAAACAAGCTTAAGCAATGGCGACGTCGAACGGTGCACATTCGGTAAGTAATCCTACAATTTTTTGTTTATAGCATAGTTTATACGGATTATTCCCAAAAAAATATACGTGTTTTGGAAATGTCGAGTCGAATTAGTCTAGGAATGAATTAATTTTACGGAAGAAAACCTTTCAAACAGCCATAGTCCGTAAACTTCCCACGTGTCGGGCTGCAATTGGCAAGGTCTCCTAAAACATCAATTTCATAAAAAATGGAACATATCTACCATCTTATGGGGGGGGTCGACTGTATATAAGTTCTTCACTATCTCTCTTATTGAATAGATATAAGAAATGTAATTTCAGTTATTTTTTAAATTTTATATACCATTTAAAACAAATTTTAAATTAATTTCAAGTACTACTTCTAATGAGATTGAAAAAAGGACTTGCCAACAATTGTCAGTCATTTTTGATTATTTACTGGGAGCTACTCGTGGTTTTTTAACATGTATTCATGCTGTGTACTTACATTCAAGTCTGTAGAACTATTTTTAATCATTTTAAAAGGTAATTTTTCCAACATTCAAACAAATTATTTACACCTAAAATTAAGCTAAACTAAATGCACTTTTGCTAATAATGAAGTAAAATTTTATTTCCAATTGCAGTAACACAGCTGGTAAAGTTTTTTGTGTTTTTCTCAAATACAAAACTGTGACAAGTCCCCTGTTTGATCTTACAATTTTATAAAAAAGTTCTTTCTTGTTCATTTCAATAACAAAAAAAAATCTTAATAAAACAAACTTTATTTTTAGAGTTATTGTAATTTTTGATTAAGTTTATTATAAAAATGAACAAACAGTAAAATAAAACTATTGTAATGTTAGTTAAAATCATGTGAGAATCTTCAAATATCAAATTTTTCCTTTTACTCTAAAGAGAGGAAAGAACTACAAAACTCTAAAACAACAATTAGAATAGAACAAACTTATCTCCAACAATTATAATTAAGTATTTTCAGCTGCATTTATTAACGTCCTTCAGGTTCAAAAAAATAACGTACAATTTGTTTTTGTTCTATATTTCAAATTAGTAGATAGTCAATAAATGCAGCCAAAAATATTTGTTATTCAAGTACAATTAATTACTGAATTAGACTTCCATCAGATGCAATATAAAACCATAAAAAAGATGATGCAATGAATTAAAATAATCACTTTTTAATTAAGGAAATATTTTATGAATTTTTAGTGCATTAGAAACATTTCTGATGTATTGTTTAGTTTTAAAAATCATCATTACTAGAAAACTAATAAGAAAATACAAATTAACAAATTAATCTTCACTGAACTCATATTTTATTATATTTTTCACAAAGAAATAAAAAAAAAACTACAAATATAAAAATGATTTGTTTAAATTTAACAATTCTCTGTATTTCTTAACCATTCATTATGCAAATTTCTTACCCATTCTTTATTCAAATTTAATATTTTTCTGTATTTCTTAACTATTCATTACATCTATACTGTATATTAAACAAAAAAATGTCTATTGGTCTGTTTGGAAAGGATTACTGATCAATTAGTTGATAATTAAGGTGAATGATATTAACATTTGGTCAGTCACACACTAACCTACCTTCAAAGATTGATAAGTCTGGAAGCAACTAGTAAATTTGATGGAAAACTTTGTAGGTAACATTTCTGAACGACACCCAGTTTAAGCAGATGAACCAATAAGTATTTCCAAACAGACCTTATAAATGTGAAACAAATTTCCTTTTCACATTTTCACAGATTTGTATTCATATTTTGTTTGATGCTTTTTATTTAGTGATGAATTGCAATCATTAAAGCTTTTTCTCTTTTTATTTGTTTCTTATTCAGTGTTTTCTTTTTCTTCAGTTGAAGTGCTTGTAATTTGATACAGAGTTATAAAATTAGTTTTACAGATTATCAACTTTTTAGAATTAAAATCTGAAGTACTATTTCTTGAATTAACTGTACATACTGAAAATTTTAAATATCTGAGTATTTTTTATGTTGTGAGACAAAGTGCATTTTATCAAAATAATAATGGAAAAAAATTACCAAGTGTAATATGAAGGTTTTTTAAGTATTAAAAGTAAAGCTCAAGCAGAAATGAGAGAAATAAAGCTACTGAAAAACAGGAAAATGCTTTAAGAAATGACAATTCAAACTGTACTTACAAGTTAGTGTATCAAACTGATCAAATGTGTGACAAAAGATTAATGATTATTAAAGAATTGTCTTGAATTTTGATTATTATTGTTTAAAGATAATATAAAGCCCTACCTTCTAGGGCCATCAACAGAATTTCCAGAATTTTACTTATATGATGTTTATATCTATATTAATCTCAAGAAATGTTAAGTCCAAAAATTTGATACAATAAAATTGACATTAATATATAGTGTTTATACTTACCCAATGAACATGTTAATTAAATTAAGAAAATAAAAATAGTTTCCTCATTGATCAGATTATTCTTAATCTTTTTTCTAATATTCTAAATGTTTAAAAAAAAAATGAAAACTAGATTCTTTTTTTAAAAAACAAAATTATTTTCTTTTAAAATATTATTATTGTAAACCCTCAAAAATATTTAAAATCTTTAACTTTGTTCAAACAACATAACAATTACTGGTAAATTACACAAAATGAAAAGATTAATGCAATGCAATAACATGAAATACAATAAGCATATATAAAAATAAAGAAATCAATGTGTGGCAATTTGACAATGCTTAAAGATCTGATAACTAATGAAAAGTGGAGAATTACTTCAGATAAAAGATAATGGAAGAACTGACAATACATAGAAAACAGACAGGTTTTAATTGTCCAAAGGCAAAGATAGAAACAATGGAGAAACTTGAGAACAAATTTGTGTGTGTGTGTAAAGTGTATAATGCATTTCCTGAAAATTAATATAAAACCTATTATTTTACATCTTTGTATTTATTATAAGTTTATAGCAAACAGTAGAAAATATTCATTTACTCATATAATTATTAATTACTATTAAATATAGGTGTAAATACATTACATTTCTTGTTAACATAATAAGACATTATTATAATTAGAAAGCATGACAGAAATTTAAAAAGTTTCCATTACATTTGCTCAATAACAAAAACCAATAAAAGAAAAAAATATTAATTAAAATCCGTCATACAATTTAAAAAACCTCACCTAAAAGCCAATTTAAAGTCTATTGCCGGCTGGCTAGAAACGTAAAACGCATCTATTTATTCTTTAAAAACTGGTGGCCGATTCGGCCATTTTCTGTTGCCATATCAACGTGCAAACAACCGATAGACCGCATAAAATGGTAAAAAATTACGACACGTAAAAGAAACTAAACTCGGAAAATAACGACATAATACTCCATAAAATATTCTCTAATATATTTATAAATTAAACAATAAAAACGTAATTATTACTTTTATAGATTTATTGACGTCATTGCTGACGTCGCCTTGACATCATTGTACTTACACGCATGGGACGTAAGAACGGAGAAAACTGTCCGAATCGAATATATTCGAGCAAGTTATGTCGTTCTTATATATTATAGATTTAATTGAATATATAATAATATAGAATATAAGAAAGAAATGAGCGTCGAGGCTTATGGACCAAGTTCTCAGACTTTAACATTTTTGGATACGGAGGAAGGAACGGATTTGCTGGGTGCAGATACACAAGGAACGGAATTTGATTTCACCGATTTCACCTTACCTTCTCAGACTCAAGCATCACAATTAGAACATACGCAAAGTCAGGCATCAAGAAGTCAGGTAAATTCAATTATTTTAAGTTAAAAGTAAAGATAAAATAACAAAAATCTTAACCTTAAACTAAGCCTTATACCAACGCTTCCATTTTAACCCTAACATTAGGCCTAATGTCTTGTGTTTTGTAAATTTACTCCTGTGTAATATACAATTGATCATGTGTTTATAATAATTCACGATTCGATTTTTGTTAATTAACGAGTAAAATCTGTGCGTAATTCGATTCCATTTTTAATTGTTTTCGAAAAAAATATGTGTAATTAGATCAGGTGTTTGTGTTGTGTGTTTCTAAACAGAATACGTTTTTATTTATTTATTTATTTTTTTTTTTTCTATAATTTTGGCAATTTAAATAATTATTATTATTGTTAATTAGGTTTATTGGGCTGTTTATTAAGTTTATTTTTTCATTAATTAAGAAGTTATTTTAATTTGTCAAAAATATTTATTAAGTGACTTAATTAATTATTCTGATCCATGATTAAAATTCTTTAATGGTGACAATATGTTTAATAATAATAATTTACAGTGTTAAAGCTCCTTTTTTTTAAATAAACAGGTGCATGATGAAAGTTGTTGTTAATTTTTTGGTACTTTTCTGTTAACTGGGCACCATTCAGTTCAATTACAATGAATATGCTTATACACATTTTTAATATTACAATGCATATTTTCCACACATATGTATAAACATATTCATTGTAATATTAAATGTATAAATTATGAAATAAAATATCAAGTTTGTTACAAATAGTAGTAAAAGTGACTGGTGCCCAGTTAACAGAAAAGTACCAATTTTTTAATATATTTATTTATTTTCCTGTAATTTGTGTAATAATTACCTATGACATTTTTCTAGTTCATATTTCTAGTACAATGTGCATATATATTTATCAAAAATAGTGTTCAATGTGTTCTACTTTTACATGTTTGTTTTGATTTATAAATAAAAACAGTAAAAGTATTAGAACAGTTTCTTCGTTAAAAAATATAGTGTTGTTGTTATGGTTTTAAACTTTTAATATATTTAATACTTTTTTTAACAGATGATCATTCGATTAACTGGTTTTGTATTTTTATGTTTGATTATTATTTATTGTGATAATTTAGCTTAGTGGTAACTAGTTGGTATGTTACATTCCATCAAACATTTATTTTTGAAGTTGTTAAATACTTAGAAAAAAATCAATATGAAGTTCTGAAAATAAACTTTTATATTATTATTTACAATGTTATTTTTATTGAAATTCCAGAAATAGTTTGTCTTCTTTTACTATTTATACTTACAAGCAATTTGTAATAATTATTGCTAATTTTATTCATTTTATATATATGTGTGTGTGCTACTACTAAATTGTATAAATTAAAATGGGGAAAAAATTTTAAATGTTTAATTTATAAATTTACAATAAATTTAATACTGCTTAGAGTTAATATCCTGACAGAGTTTACATTTTTAAAATAATAGATGATAAACATATACATTTTAAATGATTAGTTTATAACTTTGCATTTTAATCTTTTTTATCGTCATTTAATGTGTGCAATGATACATGCATCCAACATGAATTTATGAACTCTAATTGGCATAGTTTTATCATATACCACTTTTTATAAAAGAGCTTTTTATCTTATTCATGGAATAACTTAAACGTCTGTTTATTTGTAGTAATGTATTTATAGATCAAATAAATTGGAACTTTGAATTTTATTCTGATTCAGTTAACCATCATCTTTTGACAATAACAGTTTGTCCTTCATATTATGTATATATTTTATTATAAATATATTTTGAAAATTTAGCAATTTTTGATCACATATGGAAAGTTGTATTGAATGGCAGTTTATATACTATTTTCATAAAATGATTCTTTTAAAATAAGTTAGAATTTGTTGTCATCCCTATTTAGAATATATATATACAGTATATGTTATTTCAGCTACTTGTTTAATAAAATACGTTTTTTTAGATATATTAAATGATGGGACATTGTTTTCTTAAATATTCTTTAAATATTTAACATAAATAATGTCTTTTGTTTTAATTATTTCTAAATAATTCTGTTATCACATTTGAATTTCCTGTTTTCTATTTTTTTATTTTCTTAAGATGTAGATCTTAGGTGAATTGCATTTTCATGTATAGTTTTTGTTAATAAACAACAGTTTTATTCAATTCGTTCTTATATATTATAGATTTAATTGAATATATAATAATATAGAATATAAGAAAGAAATGAGCGTCGAGGCTTATGGACCAAGTTCTCAGACTTTAACATTTTTGGATACGGAGGAAGGAACGGATTTGCTGGGTGCAGATACACAAGGAACGGAATTTGATTTCACCGATTTCACCTTACCTTCTCAGACTCAAGCATCACAATTAGAACATACGCAAAGTCAGGCATCAAGAAGTCAGGTAAATTCAATTATTTTAAGTTAAAAGTAAAGATAAAATAACAAAAATCTTAACCTTAAACTAAGCCTTATACCAACGCTTCCANTAAATTTTTTTACTCTGGTATTTATAGATTTGTTTTTGAAAAATATACATTTGTTAATTTTTTATAAAGAGAAAGCTATATAAATCTGCAAAAAATTCTTTACAAGAATTTTCAATAGTGAAATTTTTCTATAAGTATGGTTGTCATATAAAAATTTCCATCTCACAGGATTTGTGATGGTTACAATACTAAAATTTTTCATTATATTATTCTAGTAATACAGAGAAAATATTTAATAGATAAAAAAAAAAATGTAAATAAACAAAACAAAATTTATTTTTTTACACCATTCCGTATAAACTTATTTATTTTCAAAATAATGTATTCAGAAGTAAAAAAACACAATTGTACGCCATATAAATCATGTAGCAATGATTGATTTAATCTTATATTTTTGCAGAATGTTAATTTATAAAATAAATTTAAATAAAAGTATTTATAAAGTATTTAATTCTGTTCTTTAAAAAATAAAGTATTAATTTATTTTATTGTTCAAATCATTTACAATTTGTTTATTATTATGCAAATAAACAAATTGCATATATAAGTAGAAATTTTTGTCAAGTATGGTATTATTTGAAAGTTATTTATATTGGTGGTTCTTAAATTGTGATACTTGTACAAACATGGAAACTTGATTATCTTAATCATGATTATCCAAATTGTTTAAAAAAAAAAAAAAAGAAAAATGTGCAACATTGTTCATACCAAACTCTTTGTATAAGTGGAAATCAGTCATCTATCAATTATAGTATCACAAAACTAGGTCATACTTTCAATTTTGAGTAAATTATTTATTTTCAAATATAGTAATTGCATTACAATATTTATTGTTAATAAAACTTTAAATGTGCAGTGCTTTATTTTGTACCCAAAATACAAAAAAAAAAGTTTTGGATTATCATTTATCCCATTACGTTTGGATAATCAAGTTTCCACTATACTGTATGCCACTCTTAAGCTTCACTTGATAATCTGTAACAGTAAAAAAGTTAATGATCAAGATCTCATCTTATTTTCATTATCAAATCTTTGATTAAATATGATATTAAGAGTGTAAAAATTTAGATAAAATGTATTTTTTTAATTTTGTAAATTTATTTTGAACAACAAATATATTTTTTTATATATTAATAATTTATGAAACATCTTGATTATAAAAGATTAAATTAGAATGTCATAACAAGTATAGCTAAAATAAATTAATATTTCTGAATTAAGTAATTTATTTCTATTTCTTTAAAAGAAAGTTCAAAGTATTTTATATAAAAAAAGTAAAGAATGAGTATATTTTATTTTAAAGATATATTCATTTTTATATATTGTATCTTTAGTGTATTTATACTCATGATTAAATTATTTTTTTATTGACATAAACTCAAAAATTTAATAACACTAAATTAAAAACATTTGGATTCAAAAAAGTTTTTTAATTAATTACATTAATCAATTTAATTTTTATATTACATGTTAAGCTTAGTCTTTATTTGTTNAAAAATTTATCTATAAAATTTTTTCATTCAAAACAAAAATTAGCAAGTTATATAAAATAAAACAAAAAAAGACCATAAAAATAATAGAAATTAAATTAGTTGTTAAATGTAAAATGATCTGTCTGGACTTTATCAGTTATTGAGTATATATGTACTTTAGTACAGTAAACATATCTTGAAGCTAAATAAGTGTATTTCTTTTAGACTAAGAATAAAATTGATCATATGAGTTCATAAATTATTTTAATTACAAGTTACAAATAAAGTTGTGCAATAAATTTTTGAATATCCACATTATATTAAAGCAAGCCTAATTAAATCAATACCAGTTTATTTAAAATATATAGAAGAGTTCTTAAAGTTAGTAGAGTCATCATTATCAAATTTGTAGATATTGTGAATCTCTAGTCTCTAGAAATATTTATACAAGAATGAAGAATGCTGTGTGTGTTATATATTATATATATATACATATATATGATAATATTGTAATACTAATCATAGTAACTAATATAAGTAATAGATATGTATATATCCATGGTGTGGTTTTCTTTATATTCCTTTTAAAAAATCAATTTTTCAAAAATATTTCCTCAAAATTGATGAAACTCTATGGGTTAATTGTACAGAAATAACCACCGTTTTTTTGCCTGGACTGCATTTAATCAGAGACAAAGCTTTTATTTGTATTTTTTATTTATTTATTTACTATGCATTTCGGGTGCAATATTTTCGTGTAATTTACACCCCTCTTCAGGTTTTTTACATTTCTATAAATTGGTAAATTCTATTACTATAACGGTATGTTACTACAATAGTTATACAATAGTTAACTAACCTGTTTTAAGTTTTAGATTGACATCTGCCCAGTGTTGATGTTATGTCCCCTAAGGCATTTTTAGACCATTTCCCCCTCTTTTTGTTTTCTTTCCCTTTAGCTCCTCCCATTTCCTCCCACACGTTGTCAACCTCCATTCCATCATTTAGATTTATGGTTTTGCTTTTATTAATGATTTCGAAGTGCTCTTTGAATTTTCGTAGATAACTATCTTTTTCTTTATGGATAATTTTTATACTTTTTTCGTTTATTGTGCATCCAAATTCCTTACAGTGATTTGTCCACGGTGATTGGTTATAATTAAGTCTAATTGCTGCTTTATGTTCTTTAATTCTGGTACCGAGTTGTCTTCCTGTTTCGCCAATGTATATTGCTGGGTTCTTACATGTGCATTTTATTTCGTATATGACACCTGCTTGGTTTAGTATTTCGTTATTTTTGAACTTATTGGTGTTGATGTTGTTTTTAATTTTATTTTTTAATTTGGCTGCTAGTGTAAC
>NW_019384963.1:72606-95250 GCF_000671375.1 Centruroides sculpturatus | reverse complement strand
AATACAGTCGACCCCCCTATAACACGGGTTCCTATAGTTCGGATTCCTATATCACGGCGAAAAAATTGCGACAGTATTCGTACAAACATGCTAAAAACAACTCCTATAATTCGGTAAAACATCATCGCCGACTTGTGTCGCGACAGGATTGGTCGAATCTAGACCAATAGCAAATATCGTACAAATTGTTGAGTTTAAACGAGCAGCAGACCTACTAAAAACCATTCGTTATTTAACGGCCATAAAAATTATTTATATTAATGATGTCTCCAAAGTTCAACAAAGTTTTCACAGAAAAATAACTTATCAGAAATTGTGCCTGCCGTTTGGTGCGCTGCTCTGCGACGAAAACAAGCTTAAGCAATGGCGCCATCAAACGGTGCACACTCGGTAAGTAATCCTACAATTTTTTGTTTATAGCATAGTTTATATGGATTATTCCCAAAAAATTATACGTATTTTGGAAATGTTGAGTCGAATTAGTCTAGAATCGATTTAATTTTATGGAAGAAACCTTTCAAACAGCTGTAGTCTGTAAACTGCATACGTGCCAGGTTGTGATTGGCTGGACTCATAGAAAATGGATTCATAAAAACCAGAACGTATCTACTGTGTTATGGGGGGTCGACTGTACATATATTGACAGTAAAGTAAACAATAATTGATGATGTTTATTCCAAAGACTTAAATTATTCAATTTGCTTGATAAAATCATAAGAGAAAAAAAGTCATATGTCTAAATTTTTGGATATTAATAATACAGTTACAGTAGTGATGGCCTCGCTTTTCAGTATAGCCCGGAAAGTAAAAGAAGAGATATGAATAATACAAAAAAAAATTGAAAATTAAATTTCTGATCATATATTTTTAAACTTCTTACATAAGTATAAATTATTGTATAATTGAAATATTTAGTAGATTGCAATATTAAAAGATCTAAAATCAAAACTACCATGCATTACATTAAGTGATAAAAGTACAAATTGATCACTTACTGTGATCTGTGAGTGTATTCTGTTAGGCAATCATGCACAATGTGAACAGCTGTGTGGGGAAAACAAACAAGTTTTGTGCCACTTGGCCAATTGCCAGGAAACCTTTTTATATAAGTGGAGACATTTGGATGTGACTTGAACCTTGTCCTTCTGCTTAGCAGCATGCAGGCTTTACCAGTAGGCTGCGAGGGATTATAACAAAAGATATCTTCCATGCACTTAAATTGCATTGCTGACTTTATATTGTTATTATTACTATCAAAAGGCATTTTCATTTAACTCTCACATAATTAAACACAGACATTTTTTTTAAATGTATAAATGCTCATTTTCCATTTGCATGCTTGCAACATATAAGAAAAACACATCGTGTTAGAATTACATTCAATCTTATTACAGTTCTATAAAATTCATTCAGAATACTGTTGCAATGTATTACAAAAAGAATATGAATGAAAACATTCAATAGACCACAGCCTCTTTTATATACAGAGAAGTTTGAACAAGGTTTTCAGCAGCCATCCTAATTACACAACTCATATTTGGAAAAGAAAATGTTTTGGTGAATTATGCCAATAACAAAAACATGGATAATAACAGTTTAAATTTTAAACTTTTCATGTAATTTTTGTGATCATTATACAAAGATGACTGAATTGTGCAGCTGCTAAGAAAACGTTCAGTATTATACTGGATAATTTTGATAAAAGGCAAGAATAACCACCAGTATCCCTAGGTAATATCTAAACCAGGAAGCAAGGAAACTGCTAGTAAATAAAAGGAAAATACAGGAAACACCAAGTGGAATTGCATCTGAAAGAAAAAGCTATGATGAGGGTAAAGTTTTTGTAGTATGATCTAAAAACGAATTAGGATCATCAAATAGTTGTATAGGAAATCTAGCATATGATCCATTTTACATATTTTATGATGGCTGACAGAGATCACCAAACAGTTGTATAAAGATCTATTTGTATATGTCAATGACTTTTGTATACCTAGTTCTGTTTCCATTAAAAAAACTCTCAAAGGATTTCTCTCCTTTTCCAATAAGTGTCTTATGTACAGCTCCCACAAGGTCACTGGATATAATGTTTCAGTTGTTTTCTTCCTGATTAAAAACAATCAAAACCATCATGATGAATGAAAAAATTTAAATTATCTGAACTTGAGCATGATGCAAGTAAAACAAGCAGATGACCACAGAGTGTCACATCATGCATAGATTGCCAAACACAGGGATGCACAACCTTTTTTCAAGAAGGGCCAAATTAGGATTAAGTTTATTGACTGGGGGCCGGACCTCCAAGTGATTAATGCGATGTCTGATGCAATTTGCGAGATTCTTTGTTGTATCGTCATGTGGTTAAGACTGATTGTTTGAAAACACTGTCTTCTCAGGACACATCTCACTTGCGATGATAAGACACTTTTTTATCATATCGCCATCTGTGAAAGGTTTCCCATTCTTGGCTATTAAAGCAGATATTTCTAGGCTGGCTTCAACAGCCGCATCCAATTCTCCAGATTGTTTCTTGAACACATTTTGTTGGCTGATTAGTGATCGTCGTAACGATTCGATTTTCCGTTTGCGTTCCGTACCTTGCAGAAGGAAATCCTTGTGTTGGCTTTCATGATGTCGCTTCAGGTTGAATTCTTTTGGCACTGCTATTGTTCCATTGCACAAAAGGCAAATAATGCTGTTGTTCTGTTGCACAAAACAGTACTTGTTAGTCCACACTTCCACTTCTTGAAACTGATGATTCTCGCGATTGACCTTGCGTTTAATGCCCGGCGCCATACTGTTCACTCTGCAAAACAATGTCTCATTGTGCCGAAAATTCTGAGGCCCGCAACAAATCATGTTTGAGATAAGGCAAGCTAGACTACCACGTGCTTTGTTCTGTATCCACTCTGACCAAAGACTAAAGAGGCAGGGACAGAAGACTATTACGCACACGTGGCCAGGCAGGTCTTAATTCGTTCGACCCCTGTCCGGGCGTCTCCACCATTTCTCAGAATTTGTGAGTCAGATCGTCAACATGCCAGGTGCAGGACACTAATCCATCATAAATGTGGTTACCATTCTTACCTAAATTATATTTATGGCCCGTCAGTTTTACCCCCGTGTTCAGAAATGAATCAAAAGTGATTAACACAGTGCAGTGGAAAATCTGAATATTTTAAATATAATTATTAAAATTGCGATATCTCGTTTCAAATTGGCGCTAGAATCAATTTTTTTTTTTTTCTGTCCTAAATATATCACAGTTTACGACTGTTAAATTTCAAATAAAATAAAAATTAAAAATAATAATTTAATTTTAAATTTACGAAAAAAAGAATGTAAAAATAAAAGTAAATAAAAAGTTCCAATTAATTTACTACTTAAATAACCTAAATATATCTGTTTTCTTTCAAACAAAAAAAACCGCAGCTTTCTAGCTACACGGAATCATTTTACAACCCTCTTTGTTGACAAGTTTATGGCTTGACGCGGTTTGTAATAATTATTAAATCCAAAATATTTTAATGCAAATGGCTTCCTTTTAGTCGTAATGACTCTATTCCAACTACAGTATTAATTTTCTTGGTCCAACTTAATAAATTTGATGCTGAAAAAATTTTTTTCTATTCTTTGTCTATGGAGAGATATTGTTGTAAATTATTGGTTGTTATAGCTTTTTGTACATTTCTTTTTGAACTCTGGTTAGTTTTTTCTAGTTTGAATGACATTAGGTTGACGAATAAGCGTCTTTTCAGAAAAGATTGATTCAAATTCGACTATACCAATCAGAATCTAGAATGTAAACAAATGCTAAAAAATCGTTATTTTCATGGTTTTTCAGCGCTATTTTCACTTATTTTTGTTATTTGACGCTATTTAGACGAATAGGCAAGTTTTCCGAAGCATAAAATTGAAGATTTCCCGCCAAAATAGAAACTTCCCGATAACATCGGAAATGACGTTCTAACATCATTTTAAAATATTCGATATCTAAACCAGAAAGTGTTAGATAGAAATAGACTTGTTTATAGAACAATCCCCCATTTCTCACCTTAGGGAAAGTCATAAAACAGTTGGGTGCTAATGACTTTGTGAAAGGGAAAAAGTTCTAGACTTAGAAACTTTGAAAGAAGGGATTTGGCCTGTACCGTTTGTGGGCCACATAAACATTGATAGGGGGCCGTATGCGGGCCGCAGGTTGTGCACCCCTGCCAAACAGAATACACTCTAATCTTTATTTAAGATTTTATATTTGGAATGATGAATATTTTTGATGATGAAATTGCAATAATTTCAAGACTTTTTAGCATTCTCCACTATAGTAGTGAAGTGCTTTTGTTAGGACTTTTGTGTGTCTGTTAGACATCATATATTCGAGATTATGATCCATTTATTGTGCATGTCCATGCACATGTGCAAAAGGAAGGAAACTGAACATTTTTGCTTATGGTCACTGTAAGCTATAGTAAAAACTAGCCAGTTCCTCTGGAATCTATAAATCACATCCCTTCCTATATATTTAGTGAAAAATTCTTTTGAACAACTACTTGATTCCAAGAATTTATAAAATTTATTTTAAACAAAATTAATACTGTGGTGCCTCGTATAACGTACGCCTCATAACGGACGCTGCGAACAACGGACTTTCTGTTTGGCTGTTACGTGAAGCGAACAACAAACTTCCTCCGAACAAGTACGAATGATATTTTCACTCTTGCCATTGCCAATGACAATCTGTTATTTTTATAATATATTAGTGTTATTAGAATATATTATTAGTATATCTGAAGTACAGAGCTTCCGTTGGGATTCGGCTTGCTCCCTTGTTTATTACATACATCACCTCAGTGCAGGGTATTTACATTTATTCAAGTGTTGTGCAAATCATTGCTTCTAAAAAAACAGAAAGGTGATTTCAAATGAAACAATGAAGAAATCATCAGAAGGAGTGAAAGTTGACAACAACTTCCTTGTCGAATGGGAGAGGATCAGGAGTTTACTAACACTCATTATCCAAACAGAGCTGGGGCCACCAGGATCAATGATCTCTACAATGACACCCTTGCCCGTCATTTCCGACAGGTGTTAAAGAAGAGAGAGAAACAGACCATCTTAGACATGTTTTTCAAGAAGCCAGCAGGGAAAAAACAAAGGATGGAACAAGAAGAGGTGACCTTGCAAGCTCTGGTAGCCTCTCCTGAATCTGACTCTGATTAAAAAACAATAAAAAAAAAGACCTGCTGCAATGTGTAAAAAGTCTGTATCTGTATGAATGTGTGAAGAAAGTGTTCCTCCACCTCACAACATCTGATTACCCTGCATAATTGGTGACTGCTCCATTTTCATTTTTTTGTTATGGTACAGTACGGTTATTTTATGCTGTGGAACGAATTATATGTTTTAACATGTATTTCTATGGGAAAATGCGTTTCGTATAACGGACTTTTCACTTAATGGACGTGCACCTGGAATGGATTAAGTACGTTATACGAGGCACCACTGTATTTGATTTGCTTTTGTGGAGCATGCTATCAGATCGGCTTGGCCAATCTTGTTTATTTTCAGAAATATTAGAAGAATGAATGATCTGAGATCATATTTTCAATAAACTGAATTATATTATAAATATAATTCTACTGTAGCTGTGATGAAAGTACAGGTAATCTTTGTATAACACGGGAGTAACTCCCGTGTTATACAAAGATTACCGTGTTCCACAAAATCGCCATGTTATGTGAATCCGTGTTATAGGAAACAAAGAACTAGTGCAAAAAGGGGGGTTAGGTTCCAAAAATTAAAAAAAACATGCTGTTAAATCCTTCTTTAAATCGGATTTATTATTCATTTTTTTATGGGTAAAATACTTATTTATTATTTAAGTAAATATTTTATCAGAGGATTAGTCATTCTATATGATGATTTCAGCATGAGCATCATCAACTGGTAAGTTTTTGGGTGCGTTCATTAATAGCAGTCGCTCTGCATCTCCACTACAACAGGAGTGCGCTGCTGTTTGTAGGCATTTAGGAACGGTGGCTGTAAAGTATTGACCTTTTAGCAGAGAGGGAACAAAAGAAGTGTGACCTAGTCAATTGGACCCACGTGCGGTCGGGTAATATACCACTTGTAAGGTGTTGACTTGTAAACAGAGGGAAAACAAAGGAAGTGCCGACTTTGTCAATCGGACCCATCAGACGATAGACCATTTGCTATATGGTAAACAACTGAATGTAAACAAGCGCTAGACGTTACTGTAAGCTTGACTCTCGTCGGATAACAGTGGACCTAGGTTAAAGCTGTTTGGGCAAGAAAGGTTTGTGGTTGATCAGAAGTTTTTGTCCAAAAGAACCCTTAAATTGCAGAACAAACAATAGAGGAGAGAGAGAAGGGCAAGAGACTGGTACACAGTAGTCCCAGGCACTTGGGAAGCCTGCTAAGTGTAGAGAGAGTGTTCTCCACTGGTAAACATCTCAGGGATGGGTTAATGCAGAGACTGGNGGCAAAAAACTTGTTATTAGTTAGTCTTTATATTACAATATGAAAATTAGTTTTTTTTATAAATATACATATAATTAATAAAAAAAGTTTTCTTTGTGTAACAAGGTTTTTTGAAATAATTAGATATAAAAGTCTTTTGTATTAATTGTGGCAAAAGACATTCTCCACTGGTAAACATCTCAGGGATGGGTTAATGCAGAGACTGGACTGACCATGCAGTTGAGCCAACTCCATAAGCTGACTGAGCTCATGATTTAATAGTTTCCGGAAACCAGTCGAGTATGTGAGTCACCACACTTTGTTATCCTGTATATAAATTATGTTTTTGAACTTCTATCTTCTGCATATAAAATGTATAAATAAACTGTAAATATTATCAATTTGAGTGTGGAGTTGTGCTTTCCATCAAATTTGGATCACTACATTGAATCGTGGTACACATGGAAACCAACTCAACGAGGCGGAGTTTGGGAAAGAACTTCACTAGATCTTCACTACGGTGAAAGAAAGAAAGATGGCGGCATTCGCACTATCGATAGTGTCATGATGGAGGAATCTATAATTCTAAAATGAGCTTTTAGAGGCAAAAGAAGGGTTCCAATTGTAAAATTTAACCATTAAATGGATTATTTGTTGAAAGAGCATTCAAAGTATCCACGAAGAAAATTAGAATGCTCACACCGAAGTATAAAAGAACACACCCTTTATTACATTTGAAATTTAACAAATTGCTGTCAATAACGCTGCAACATGGAAGTGTCACATTTTTAATTTTAACTTTATTATATTTCATGTTGTACGAGGTTTTACCCAATTTCCAAACTGTGTTAGAGTGAACCCGTGCTATAGAAGTGCCGTGTTATACGGGGGTTACCTATAAATATATATATATATATATATATTAAATGCATGTAATAGAAAATTATGGTAATAGCAATTTACATAATTTTGTAATTTAAAAGTTTTTTATCATTATACTAATTGCTTTATAAGAACACAGATACATTTATATTAACTTGAAAAACAAATTAAAAGTTTTAGAACAGAAATTGAAAGTTTTGAAGATCCAATATTGTCAATAAAGTAATACTAATTTTAGCTGCATATATGTAGCAAGAAGCTATATATTATAGTTCTTGTTTCTTCATTTTCATCTGCTAAGAAATGCTCTTTCGTAAAATTTAAAAAGTTACAATGTGACCTGTCACAGCCATGCACACAATATGCCTGTCCTCTCATGTTGTGGTCTTATGAGACTGCTGCAATCATTCATGTCTTTCCGTTTTTCCTTCCAGCACCACTAATTCCATATTCATATCACTGACTTGATGATGTTTCACACATGCATCAATGTCTTGGAAGGATAGTCTGCCTTCTTGATTCTTTCTCTGTTAAACTTTAATACATGCTTGAAAGACTGCCATACTTTTAGACAAGGCAAAATTCAGCATCCTATACTCAAACAGCATACAAAATGTTTCAAATATTTAAAACTAGCATTTTGTTCTTTTTATTTTGTTTTGTGTGATTTGCATATGCACTGTTATGCTAATCATTTGCATGTCCCTCCAAGATCAATGCTTTATACAAATTACAAGCATAATGGAAGCTTCCTTCATGGTGTTGCATTTTGCTTGGCCAGCAGTATACAAGAAACTGCACAATATAAAATCATATTTTGCTTCACATGAACTTTGTATTTTCTTGAATAGTTTAAATAAAAATCTTTAAGGAAATTAACAGGATATTATTTTTACAGTTGAATATACTGAATTTCTCTAGAAAATTAAATTATTTGATCTCATTTTTACCCCAAAAAATTTTTATTATTATTTCATAACATTAATTATTAGCATGGCAAAGTGGTTTTACTACACATGTGTAATATTAACATTGATTTATGATACAAAATATTATATGATACATTCTAGCTAGTATCAATTTTGCTATTAATGTGTCTGATCTGCAATCAATCAGTCAGCATGAGTGAAACTCGAGAAGTGAAACCTAAATCAGGCTATTTATGAAGAATTAGGCAAGGTAATAGTAGATCCTTCATTTTATAAAAAATTTTAAAATGAATATACTGTATCTAGCTAACAAAATATATAGGCCTCATAGCTTGTCTCCATCATAATGTATCATAATACTGTTTTATTCATGTAGTTTTTGACAAAACTATGTCTTGTTTATAAAATCGTGCTGCCATCCTGGCTTACCAGCTTAGAGGTATGAAGGAATATATGTTAGGAGTTGCAATTTGGCACAGAGTATTAGGTGCCCAAATCATGCACACACAAAAAAAACCAGACTTGTAAGTACTCGGGGACTGAGAACTGAGTCAAAATAAAATACAAAATGGTGACACTCTACAAACAGGCACTAGTGCATAGTCTTGTCCCAAATACAGCCTTGCCATTTTACTTGTTTATTTTGATAACAAACCTGATACATTTTATCAAAAATAAATAAATAATCCTATAATAATAACCTTTTAAATATTTGGCCATTTTTTATTTACAGAGTTGACATATTGTAGATATGTATTGGCATTGTTGTGTTTAAATTGACTTTTTATATGAATGTGTTAAGCAAATCTGTATTTCTCATTAAAAAATATGTTGTTGGGCAAAAAACTTGTTATTAGTTAGTCTTTATATTACAATATGAAAATTAGTTTTTTTTATAAATATACATATAATTAATAAAAAAAGTTTTCTTTGTGTAACAAGGTTTTTTGAAATAATTAGATATAAAAGTCTTTTGTATTAATTGTGGCAAAAGACAATACTACACCTGCTAATCTCATTTATAGTTTATCTTTTATATGCCTATGAGCAGTGGCGCACCCATGGGGTGGGGCAAGGAGCCCTGTCACCCCTAAACAAAAAGAAACACTAGTAAATTTTTAAAAAATATTTTCCTAATTAAAATTCGTTTATCTATTTATATTGTGTTGTGTGTTCTATTTCCATATTATTTATGAATTAGCAGTTACATAAAGAAAAAATTTTATTGAATTTGCATTAAAAACTTTTTTATCCATTCAACTCAGCACCCCAAGATTAAATCTTGTGTGTGCCACTGCATATGACATATATTAGGAAGTAAAAAAATTTTCTAATATTCAAAACCATTTCATTTAATTACAAAAGACAGTCAATCTATATAACAAATTTCTCTGTATAACAAATTTTTGCATTGTACGCAGCTCTTTCAGCCAAAAATATAAGTAAAATTGCTTCTAAATAATGAAGTTAAATTTCTATGTAACAAATTTTTTAAAATTTATAAGGACTATCAATTATTTCATCTGGGTTGAGTTTGAATTTAGATTCAGCTTCAGATATCATTCTTTAAACCCTTTGTAAAACTATTGTCCAGGTGTGAGAAATACTGGGCATTAGTTTTTAAAACTATCGTGTAATATGTCCTCCATGTGGCTGCTGGCTGTAAAGAAGGGAGAGACATTATTGGTCGATGAAGACATATGAACCTAAACAATTAACATATGTTTTAGAGTTACAGTATTATAGTATTGTACAGTATTTCTTAGTAATACTATAACTTATAGTTTGCATATTTTTATTGAAAAAAAATTACTGCACTGTACTGTACAGTATAATGGATTAATTTTGCACCAATTTCATTAACACTATTTTTAACTACATAACCAATTTTTGAGAATTCATCTCTGTTTCAAGATCAGAGCAGTCTTTACAATGAATTTGGATATCGATGATATTTTTCATTGTGTATGGTATTTAACCAAGAAAGTGGTCTTACTTGTGCAGGTGGCTGAGATGAGTCATACCTAAATTTTTTTACAGTATTGAATGCTGTGTAAAGTTCAGAGGAACTTTCCTAAATTTGTCCAAGAGTTCTCAGAAATATTAAAATTGAAAAGTTGCACTTCAACTCTATTTTCTTCAGGTTTGAGAGGGACACTTCTATACTGTATACAAAAAATATCAAAGCAAAGGTGTTAAAGCATTACTAGAAAATTAATGTTATGAGAAATTGGAAAAGGCTCAAAAAAGAAAGATATTGCAGCTAAGTTTGGAATTCCTATAAGTAGTTTATCAACCATAAATTGTGAATCAAATTTGAAATTAGCCAATAATGCAAGATCTACAAGCAAAACATTTAATTTGTGATTAGAATGTACTGTTATCAGGACTGCTAATTAAACAAAAACTTTTAAAGTTTGCAGAATCACTTGGATATAAGGATTTTGTGACAAATACTAGTTGGTTGGATAATTTTGGGCATAGAATTGTTGAAAAAGTGATTTGTGGTGAGTGTGGCTATTAATGAAGAAGAATGCAATCAATGGAAGAATCGAACATTGAAATCGATGTTGAAAAAATATAAGCCAAAGCTCTTTTTCCAAAATCCAAAGAAGATTTTCAATACAGACAAAACTGGTTTATTCTTTTAAGTGTGCACCCAATAGAACTTTCACTTTTAAAATGATCAATGCTTTGGTGGAAGACAGAGCAAAGAAAGGATCACTATTAATTGGAGGAAATATGGCAGGAAGTGAGAAGTTGAAACTGTTTGTGAATTTTTGTTTTTTCTGATTAATGAGTTTCAAAGGGCTAATTAGGATAACTGGCTCATACTCATATTGAAGGTGGAATATGTTGAAAAATTAGTAGAATCATTGCTGATGGATAATGCTGTTACGATTGTGTTTGCTGTTGTTGTTGATAAAAAAAATGATTTTAATTCAATTGTGTTTTTTTCTGTATCTTGTTCATCTTGTTTATAGGACACAATCTTTCATCTTTTGAAATAAACATGTACAAAAATGATTTGTTTTTGTACATGTTTATTTTTTTTTTGTACATGTATATACTTATTAAAAAGACAAAAATAACTTGTGTAAAGTTATTTTTGTCTTTTTATTTTGAGACAAGAAAAAATAATATACAACAGACAAAAATACTGTATATCTTATTTATTTAGTTATCTTTATTCTTAATTTTAATTTTAAATATATTCACACAAACAATGAAATTAGAGTAACTATTGGTTAATTTATTAGTGATAATGTTTCAAAATATGAATTAAAAAAAGCAAAAAGTTTTTAAAAAATCTCCTTTTAAGAATGTAAAGAAAAATTCCTTACATTATTATTTGGCATACAGTCTTATTGAAGCAATTCTTTTCACAAATATTCATTTTTAAACAATAAAATTATTGATAGAAAACAATAGTTAATACATGTTACAAAATACATATCCATAACGTTGAATAGCAAACTAGCCCTTCATTTATTACTTTTGAAAATGAAAAGCGTGTTCATCTGAAATTTTTCAATGCCTTTTGAATATGATAGTTAAAAGTATTTTGAAATACCAGTTCATAATTTACCATTGCTCATAAAAAATGATGACAAATAACAATGCATTTGCAATTGTGCTCAGTTGTAATTTTTAGTATTTATTTTATTATTATTATTAATTTTCTTTTACTTGACTTGTCATTTTCTTACTGGATGAAATAATTTTAATTTTACTGGCATTGAATACAATTTACTATTCACAGTTTAGTAAATTATGATTTTTTTTAATATTTATATTTTTTAAAGGTCTTCATTCTTCTTTTTAAGTTATAAATAAATTATATAATTTTTCTATGAAGAATAAAGCAAGCTAAAATGTTTTATCTAAATTAGAACTGTTGGTTAAAGTGGAAACCAATGAGGCATAAAGAAGGGTGGGGCACTTTTGTTTACAATGTAACATGATATTCTGTGACAATAATTACTTCTGAGTTCTGTTGAAAAGAGAATGAAGAAAAGCTATTGGGATGGAATTGCCTGTTAAATAAGAACAGTTTCTTAACAATTAAGAAAATTAATTAAAACATTAATTAAAACATGTCAGGATGAAATTAACACATTACAAAATTAAATGCATAGAAGTATCACAGAAGTTTCTTCTTTATTTCAAACATCCTTTACACACTTCAAGAATAAACAGTCTTTATGGCAGAGTCAACCTTCCTTTATAGACTACTTTTCCCACCTTGATATGTAAAAACCATTTCCCATTTTTATTTACAGTAATTTTATTTTTCTGTTTGTTTAATTAGGATTATGTTAATACATTTATATTTTATGAGTTTTATTGTTTTTGAAAGTATGAATTCTAGAAATGTTTTGTGATGTCAAATTATTTGTAAAAGAATTTCATTATTGGGCTGCAATTTGAAAAACTGTTGTCCCATTGTTGTCAGTCTGTCTTTCCTTAATCTCTACATTGGTGTTAGATAAATGAAATTCAAGACAAGATATGGGAAGTTTAGGAGCAGGAGGCCCCAATTAACTATATTTGAACTTCTGATCCAAACCAGAAGTCAAATTATTTGAATTCAAAAATTTTCCCCTGAAAAGGGTTATATAGATAACAGACACAACTCCGTTGCTAATGAAAAAGTATGATGTACAGTACAGGGGCAAGACACTACAGTATTAATTTGAGGTGGAGAGCATATATTTTAAGTTAAATAAATTAAACATATGATTAAAAATTGCAATCCAGCATTGTGACGATGTCACAATAAATAATTGCTTGTTTATTTATTTATTTTATTTACTTTCTGAACTGTGGTTACTATTCCTTGTGTTTTAATATAGAAATGGGATGGTATAAAGACTTATCATTACATAAAAATATCATGTTTTTAAATTCCAAAATGAAGTCAGTTTATGGTTAATTTGTTTATTAGCTATTAGCTGCAGATGATATTCTAAATATTTCTGTAATTATTTTTCAGAAAATTGTTTCAATTAGAATTAAATATGTTGAGAGAGAGTTAAAATTTATGATTAATGATTTTGTTACTCTCCTCAAAAGGAGAGTAACAAAATCATACATTATTCATTATAATTAATCTTATAACACTAATTGTAATTATGACAAATGTTTTACTATTAAAACTTTATTTTTAGTAATTTTTTTCTTTTTTATGTTCAGTTTATTTTCAAAACTATTACTTGCAGAAACATGAAATATTTTTTGATTTTTAAAATGATAAAATAATGTTGCAAACTCAGAGATTTCATTTATTTTAGTATTAAAATAAAATAATAGTAAAACACAGCTAATTAAGGAATCCAAGGATAGACTTTCCAAGACAAACATGTTTGGTCTTTATTTCAGCTAGCTTCAACTCTGTTCTTTCAAAAAGAGTGCAAAGTAAATGTGATGTTCCATATTTTAAATGTTTAAATTTGTAAACAGTTCTTTATATCATAAAATTAAAGATTCAAGATACTATAGCTTAAAAAATAAAATAAAAACTATAAAATAGGAGAACTGCTAATTATTCTATTTTATGTGAGCATATTTAATATGTCCATAAGTCCATATGTTTTAGAGAGATTGCATGCTTTGGGTTCATTTATAACCTCATTATTTCTGTTGAAGTAGTAAATATATAACTGTTCTAGAATTCTGAGTTGTGGGGAAAGTTATGTTCTCTAATTATGTAGAGGTGCTTCCATAAGATTATTACATTTGACCATAGGCTCACTGAGCTTCATATTTTTACCTTAATATTTAGCATATATACTTTTATCATATAACTATAATTAATTTAAATTTAGTTTTTTATTAGAATTAAAATTGTGTTTTTATTTTTTAGTTAAATGGAATAGAAATCCCATTACAGAATGGTTTGGATAGAGATGTCACTGCTGCCACCCAAGGATTAGGAGAATTAACATTTGAAGAAGATGAAGAAGATCAATATTGCACTAAAGATCTGCCTGAACATGCATGCAAGTAAGTCATTTTATGTATAACTCAGAATAATTTTCTTAATGTATAATATGGGAAAGTATTGGGATCATGTCAAACTTGACTTTCCAGGGTTTTTGTAATTCTTGACTTTGAAACTCCTTGAATCCAAAAAAGTCAAACTAAACAGCAAAAAGTTTTTTGTGTCTGTGTTGTCATCTATTTTGTTTAATATCTCAAGACGGGGTAAAGATTAATAAGTGAAATTTGGCATGGTAACTTGTATGTAAGGGGCATTGGTGCTATTAAATTTAAGTGGTTAAAGTTTGAGGGGAGTGGGGAGATACGGGGTCATATGTCATATATCAAATAAGATTGGACCTAATTAAAATTTTACTACTTATTGGCATTTACAATTTTTTTTTAAAAAACTCCTTTCTATCCTCAAAATTAATTCTGCCATTTTATGATAATTAACTAGCTGTTACCCATGATTTCACCCATGTGGATTTTGCAAGCAAACCCCATTTATATTCAGTATTTCAACAACCATAGTAATTGTTATATAACACCTACCACTGAGAATGATGAGAATTTCTGAGAATCAATGAACTGTTTTCAATTTGATCAATTTTCTGGAATGTTTACAATTATTCTATAATTGAACCAATACGCAATAACAAATTCAAATTTAAAACAGTTTGAACATTTGGTTAAAAAATCGAAATATATAAAAATATTTATAACAATGTCTGAAATGTTATCAATTTAATACACCTAAGTACTCAATGAAAACTAAATGTAGTTAAAAACAAAAAATTGCATCTAAAATAGTACAGAAGAAGCCGTTCTTCAGGTTAAGCTTTAATCCTTCCCCCCTTGTGGGGGAATTTCAAAAAATCCCTTTTTAGTGTGTGTTTTAATGACGTACCCTAACTGTGTACAAAATTTCACCTCTAGGTTCAGCAGTTTGCTCTGAGTGATGATGAATCAGTCAGTCAGGACAAGTAATTTTATATATTTAGATAATATAAAAGTTATTTTTAATATAATCTCATAACATATAGCACCACACAGAATTTTAGCTTTGTGCTAATTATTTCGTAAGCATGAATATTTTTTACTGGGAAAGTTGTGGAAGTCATTGTTAGATTTTTTTTTTTTCTTCTGCTTATGAGGCCCTATATGAACTATTGATTTCATATATATGAACAACTTTTATTGAATTTACATTAAAATTGTGATATTGTGATCTATAACAATTATTGCAGTTTACTCTGTGTGATATTTGAATTTCTGAGAATTTTCTTTTTACAGTTAAAATTTTTTTTGTCTCATTTCTGAGGAGGTTCATGGGATATTACTATTAATGTTTGAAATAATATGCTAATTAATTTTTACTTGCAAATTTAATATTGAGCTTTTTCTCCTGATATTTAATATTTTTTTAATGATAGTTATTTGGAGAATAAATTCATCTAAGAAAAATATTATAATATTTTACAACTTGTTGTACTTTATATAATACATTTTTCAAAGAATATAAATAGTTTTTGTATAAATTCAAAATGTGATCCTATGATACTTAATATTGATGGTGATGTAATTAAGATGAGTCAGTTTAATAAGAAAATAAATATGGGGTCCCTCATATACTGTAGCTGAACATTATGTAATTTCAGGATGACTGACACAAATCAGTTTTTATGAGATCTTACAACTCACTATATGTATATATAGATCTTAACTTCTTTTATCGTAAGCAAGTGTATAATCATTAGAAGAAGGAAGAGACTGGAGATAAACTTTTAGATTTCTCTACTGAGAAGATCAGATTAAATTTTTCTAAGTTTTGTGTCTGATTCTGTGCAAAATATTTAAGACCACATATTTTTCAATGAAAAAGTGTGAGAATTCTTTAGATGGATGAGTGATCATTAAATACTTAAGTTCTTTGGAACAATTTAAAAAAAAAAAAGATTTGGCTCCAAATTCAGTGGAGTTAGATTGTTAGTCTTGAAATGGAAGCAGATTTTGTCCACTTTCTTCCAGTAATTTGAACTAATCTTATAAGAGATGATTAGGCAGATGATGAGAAGACTTGATCTAATTAGTGAGGATAGAGCTCTTCTTGGTTGGTCGCTTGAACTTAACTCTCTGGATTGGTTCATGGGAAACAGCAAGGACATACATGACTTTTTTGTCTAGTAGCTCAGGCACAATTCTTTCATCTCTGTAGAGGCTTAGATTTGACTCTTTCTTGTCTCTCTCTCTCTGTTTGACTCAGATTTTCAAAGATTTTCTGCTCAGATAAATTCCTCTTTCCATGGGTGTTTTTCTATTGGTAAGAAAAATGAGATAAAATAATTTGATTACATTTATTTTTTCAGAATTTGATTACATCAGGTTCATTTTATGTACTAATTATTAATCCAACATAATGTTTTTTTGGCATTCTTCACAGTTGAAAGCTCTGTAAACATCAATGTGCCAACCTGAACACTGGTTTATTCTTAGAAAGACTGATTTTTAGCATCCATTTCTTCTACAAGATCATGAAAACTGATGACACTGCATGATAGCAGTGGTGATATCTTTGAATCTGAATTTGAAACATCATTTGGAGTTGGAGATCTGTATTCAACTCCAAATGATTGGCCTCATTTCTCTTTCAGTTGTATTTTTCCCAGAGGATTTATACACCAGAGTGGAACAAGGAACAATAAAAGTCCTGTTGGCTGTGTGATATCCTATTTTTTACTACAATAAGAGTTTTGTTCATTGCAGACTCAGAATATTTGAATTTTGGTTTTTTTCAAACCTGGTTTAGACTGCATAAGAGACAATCATCAGTTGGATATAACAAAATCTAAAATGAAATCAGAAGGAAATGTCGTAATAATAACCTTAATAGTAATTGACAGTTTATTCAGATGATTAACAGATATTGAAACTAGTAATTGACACTACATGTTTTTGCTTTAAATAGTTATTTGTAGCTTTAGGCAGTATTTTTTAATAATTTTTTACTACTTAAATTATGGAAATAAATTAAAACATTATTAAAAACACTTAATAACAATTAGACATAAATGGATTTTCTCTGCTTTGCTCTTTAACAAAAAATTAAGGTCTTCTAGCTTCATACACAAACAAGAACTAAAATGGCTTCTATACATCTCACTAGTGTTCAAAAACTAAGCTACATCAAATCATAAATTTTTTGCATTCAACACATTCAATGTATTATTGTATAATTCTGTGCCTATCAGCATAGCTTCAGATAGTGTATCAGAAGATGTTGTTGCAATTAAATTATTTTTGAAAAGTAAACTCTCATAATACACTACTCCATCTTTTAGCTGCTACTTCAATACATCACTGTATAAAGAGTTATCATCAACAGTTTTTTCGTCACAACATGAAGAACTTGCTTCTCTTGATGACATTTTTTTAATTACAAAATAATTTTTCAAAATAAATTTCACTGCACAAATATGTTTATTTGCGTTGAAATTCAGAAACGAACTGTTAAAGAGTGAGTGAAAAAGAACTCCGATAGAAAAAACTTTCCTAGTGAGAATTAGATCAGAGGTCACCGTTGATGATAACAATTAGATGGGAAAGTTGGCACATAGGTGTCAAGAATGCACCATTATTGTCAACAAAAGTAAAAATATTAGACTTGGAATAGTAGAAATTAAATTAAAATAAATAAATAATAAAAAATACCAAAAAAGCAATAAATAATAAGAAATAAATGAATGAGTAAATAAATAAATACATTATAAGTATTTATGAATAAAAAAAAGGGGGAAAGTGTACACAAGGGAATTGAACCCAAGAACTCAAGTGTACAAGTCAGGAGCATTACACCCAGCCATAGGACACTCAAGTGGAAGTACGTGTAACTTATATATAAAGTGCTAAAAAAACTTTAAGTTAATTTTTCTCAATTATATTTGAGTGTTGCACTTTAGTATTTTACAGGTAGTACACTCACATGCTGTACTACCTCTACACCAAAGATCAAAATCTGTTTCCCAAAGCCGTAGAGTCTCCTTGTAAGTTAATTAGCTTTCTCACTCTATTCTGCTGGCTCATGGCTAAAATTATATAGCAGAACTGATTTAAAAATATATATATTTTATTGCTAAAGACACAAACAGATATTTGAATCTTAAAACTATAATAAAGACAATGACTAATGCTCTAATCAAAGCAGGAAAACCTCAACATCATGTGCATGATGCTATATCAGTTGTGTTTGTTGTAGCATCTGTATTCATTGTAACATTTTGATTTTGTAGATAAACACTGTTCATTCTAGTATACCTTACTGTATTTTCAAATAATTTATGGGTTTATTATGAAAATTAAAATGCCATGGTTTATGAACACACTATTTAATTACTGTAAATCAGGTGTTGAGTGGAGTAATTTCCAAATGAAAAGATTTTTAAAAACTTGCACACTTATTCTTAATTTATACATATTGCAAATAAAATATAATTAATAAGAGAATTTTTGGTTATGGTAAAAGTACTACTGTGATCAAAAAGTATTGGAAATGGTTCATTTAAACTGCATGCATGCAAGAGGGCACTGGTATAACTTTCTGTGGATTGACATCTAGCAGCAATCCATATGTTAGCATCTGTTTTTGTTTACAAATAAATGTTTGTATTGTATATAAAGAATTTTTGCACTGGCAATTTTTAAAAATGTCGAGTGCAGTTGAGCAAGGAACATACATTAAATTTTGTTTTTGCAATGGGATTACTACTACAAAATCATTGAAAATGTTACAAAAAGTCTTTGGTGATAGTCACCAAAGGCTTTTTGAGACATTTATCTAAAACAAGACGTTGAGTTGTACAAGATATTGAAGGAAGGCAGAAAACAGGTCAAAGGTGAACCATGCTCTGGTAGACAATCCACTTCAGCTGACAAACAACATGTTGCTCTAATCAGATTTGGTATTTAATGATCATCAATTAACAATTAGGAACATTATTAAACATGTTTCAGTAACATTTGGATTTTATCAAGCAATTTTAAAAGATTATTCAGACTTACAGCACATCGTTTTTTGAGTTGTCCAAAAAATGTTTAATTTTTCCAAAAGCAACATGTTTAAGTGGCCAAGGAAATGCTTTATCAAGACAAGTCATTCTTAAAATGCATCATTATGGGTGATGAAACATGGATCTATGCTTTTGACACCAAAATAACTCAACAATTCAGTGAATGGTGCCTGAAAGGTAAAGCAAGACCGAAAAGATCATGTCAAAGTCAGTTGAAAATCAGTCTTGTTGACTGTTTTCTTCAATTGTTGTGGTGTTGTGCATCACAATTCTTTCCCGACTGGCCAAATTGGTAACAAAGAATCTTATTTGAGTGTTTTGCATCATTTGTGTGAAACAATTTGTAGAAAATGACCTGATTTGTGGCAAGAAAACTGGATTTTTCACCATGATAATGCACCTGCTCACTGCTCTTGTTTTCATGAATTTTTTGCCACAAATTTAACAAATGAGGTTCAAGCTGTATATTCACCTGATATGGCATTATGTGCCTTTTTCCTCTTTCCTCAACTAAAATTTTCACTTTGTGGTCCCCATTTTGAGTCGATTGATGCCATAAAACAAAATTCTCTGCAAGTCCCAGAGGGGTTTCATGAAAATGACTTTAAAGCATGTTTTAAAGATTGGAAAAAATGTTGGCATAATTTACAGTGGGGGGGATTACTTTGAAGGGGACAAAATAAAGTTTGGTGAATAAATTCAAATCTTGCATTTTATTGAATCATTCCTGATACTTTTTGATCATAGGGATAATGGATTACTTTTTGCAGGGATGCACAACCTTTTGTGAAGAAGGGCCAAATTAGAATTAAGTTTACTGACTGGGGGCCGGACCTCCAAGCAATTAATGCGATGGCTGAGATTGGATGCTGGCGGCAATCTTTATGTCTGGTGTAATGGCAGATGTTGAAACAACCAGCAGATTTTCCAAATTCTCGTTGGTTAACCTGTTCCGTGTTTTGCACTTGTTTAAATTCATAAGTGAAAACTTGCAAGCTTGTTTGGCAGTAACTATGTATGCTTGTTCACATACATAGGTACTGCCAAACATGCTTGCACAAAATCAAGCATTGTCTTTCAGTTTTGGAAATGATGTATCTAGCAGTTCTTTGTAGAATGTGAGGAGATTAGAATTTTTGAACTGTGATTTCAATTCATCACTGCACTGGATGTCTATCAACTCAAGTTGGACATCTGGAGGGGCATCTTCCACTTTCACATCAAATGGAGTTGAAAAAAGTTGCAGGTAGATCTTGTATTTCTGGAATTCACCAAACCTCTCATTGAATGATGTAAGGAGGGTGTTAACTTGGTCAGAGTAATCCATCTTCATATGTGGGTATTTCTCTTTCATGGCCTTGCAATGTGGAAAGTGTGTAAAGTTCTCTGATTGCATGTGGGACTTGAAAAGTGATAGTTTGGTCATAAATGCATTGATGTTACTTGTCAACTGAGAAACAAGTTGCATCTTTCCCTGCAATCTCAAATTAAGGTCGTTTAGATAAGCAGTAATGTCAGCAAGGAAAGCTAAATCACACTGCCATCTTTGTCCCTCCAAATTCCTTGTAGTGTTCCCCCGTTCTTTGAGGAAAGTGATAATAGGCCCCAATAGCTCCACAAATCCTGAGGACTGTTGCCTTGCTCAGCCAATGAACTTCAGTATACGTGGGCAGGTCAGCATAATCAGCATCTATTTCTTCAAGAAATGATGTGAAGAGTCGATGGTTGAGTCCATGACGGCGGATTAAGTTCACAGTATCATAGACATCTTTCAGCAGACGTTCAAATCCCAGCTTCTTTGCACAAAGTTGCTGTTGGTGAATTATGCAATGATACTGGACTAACTCCTTTTGCCTGTCCCCAAGGTAATTTTTCAGCAAGGTGAAAAATTAAAAATAATAATTTAATTTTAAATTTACGAAAAAAAGAATGTAAAAATAAAAGTAAATAAAAAGTTCCAATTAATTTACTACTTAAATAACCTAAATATATCTGTTTTCTTTCGAACAAAAGAAACCGCAGCTTTCTAGCTACACGGAATCATTTTACAACCCTCTTTGTTGACAAGTTTATGGTTTGATTCGGTTTGTAATAATTATTAAATCCAAAATATTTTAGTGCAAATGGCTTCCTTTTAGTCACAATGACTCTATTTCAACTACAGTATTAATTTTCTTGGTCCAGCTTAATAATAAATTTTATGCGAAAAAATTTTTATCTATTCTTAGTCTATGGAGAGATATTGTTGTAAATTATTGGTTGTTATAGCGTTTTGTACATTCCTTTTTGAACTCTGGTTAGTTTTTTTTAGTTTGAATGACATTAGGTTGACGAATAAGCGTATTTTCAGAAAAGATTGATGCAAATTCGACTATACCAATCAGAATCCAGAATGTAAACAAATGCTAAAAAATCGTTATTTTCATGGTTTTTCAGCGCTATTTTCACTTATTTTTGTTATTTGATGCTATTTAGATGAATAGGCAAGTTTTCTGAAGCATAAAATTGAAGATTTCCTGCCAAAATAGAAACTTCCCGATAACATCGGAAATGACGTTCTAACATCATTTTATTTCATTTGATTCTTCAGAAAATCGTTATAATACTATGTATTAGACTTAAAATATTCGATATCTAAACCAGAAAGCGTTAAGCCTGGACTCCACATTACCGGAATCCGCGACGTAATCGTAAAACTGAAAGCCAAACTGACGAAACTTCCGGTTTTGGAACGTTCTGTTGGACGGAAACAAGACCGAAAGCAGAGTTAAAAATTATGTAACTTTTCCGTTTTCGTCCCGCGCTTCTGTCGTACTGCAACCAATAAAAACGCAAGGATTTGTGACACGTAGTCACGTGCATTAATCACGTGTAGTTTAATTGTCGTAATGGCGGAAAGTGTAGCGAAAATGACGAGGAAATAAATAGATTTGGAATTCTTCATCGAAGAAGTTAGAAAATACACATGTCTGTACGACAAAAAATGTAAATAATTCAAAGATTTTCATTGTTAATAAATGCAGAGAAAGCATGGCAAAATCCGTAGTGTCGTCCATGTTTGACTCTACGATAATTACAGAACTGATCAACAGATGGCGCATTTCTAGTGGAGTCAAGTTAAAACGAAAACATAACTGAAACTAAAACTCTATATGTTTCAGTTCTGTTTCTGAGTTTCTGTTTTCAGGTAATGTGGAGTCCAGGCTTTAGCTGGAAATAGACTTATTTATAGAACAACCCCCCATTTCTCACTTCAGGGAAAGTTATAAAACAGTTGGGTGCTAATGACTTTGTGAAAGGGAAAA